>NC_057800.1:420216396-420493578 GCF_018294505.1 Triticum aestivum
GCCGCCACCGCCGCCGAGGTAGCCGCCGGCCGGTTTTTGAGAAAAAAATCGATTCGTTTTTTTTTTGAAAACACTAGTTTCCGTTTTTTTAAAAACTGATCGGTTTTTTTCTGGTTTATTTATTGAGCGAGCGCCCGTTCGTCCGTTCATTTTAACAAACACGGTTTTTGTTTAGTTTCTATTAACGAATGTTCGTTCATTAACTGTTCATCGTTTTTCTTTTTCTCGGATTAAATCCGCGGTTTTTCTGATCGCGATCTCTGATCCGATGTTCGTTCTAGTTTATCTTTTCGCTCGTTTATCGGAATCAGGCGATTCAAGTGCCTGGAGTTTCGTCTCGAAACCCTCTTTCCGTTTAACCAACTCAAACAAATTTTTCCACTGTAAAAATTGCCTTAGATCCAGAATAGTAAACAAAGCTTGTTTCTTTTGCCGTTTGTCTTTCATTGCTTCATTCGTTTTGATTCTTTTTGCCAACCGGAGTTCTTAAGTTGAACTTTCTGGTTAGATCTTTTGTTCGAGTTTTACCTGTGCGTTAGTTGGGTACTTATTGTGTGCTTGTTTGTTTGCGATAGAGTACCCGGAGTGCGCCGCTTGCTACTTCGAATCGCTAGGTTTCCCGGATCATCAGCAAGGCAAGTAACACTTTGATCATACCTCCTACTACCAAGTTTTATTGCATTAGATCAATCCTCACACATTGCATGATTAGGATCTAATTAAATTGTGGGTTTGGGGAGTAGTTGAGGTAGAACCTACTACCTGTTTATTATCAAACCTTTGGGAGTTACTCTATGTTTGCTTATTATTGCTACGCTATGCTAGTAGACGTGGATTGGGTGAGTGTATCCATGACAGATGTGAGCTTTGTTAATTAATGGTTTATTTAAGGTGGCAACCTAAACACACATCTGGGTGGATTGAGGCACCTGGGTATTCCAGCGATTGCCTGTTTTCTTTTGGACCTCCACCTAGGGTCAAAGGGATCATGAGATTATTCATACTAAAAACTTCTGTGTGCAGTCACAAGCTACTATGGGCTCTAGCATAGTTGACTAAGTTGTGCGAACTCTTACAGTGGTAGACTAGAAGATGTAGGGGATGTAGGTTGGTACGGTCTACCCGTTCGTAAGGTGCTAGCGCTTCTGAAAGACTATGTCTCGGTCATCCGTTTCTCAAACACCATGCAGTGCGAGAAAACCAATGGAGGAGATCGAGTCTTGTGAGGAAAAGTGCGCAAACCTCTGCAGAGTGTATAAACTAATCATGGTTAGCCGTGTCCCCGGTTATAGACATCTTGAGTATCTAGTACCTGGATTATCATGTGAATCTCATCATGTTACTCTAAAGTTAATTGTTGGGTTTTTAATGATGATGCTTAATTGGGATTGAGAATGCTGTCAACCATTCTCAATGTTTAACAACTACCATGATAGTTAAAAAAATTATTCCTTTGTAGTAGGGAAAAATTGGCTTTAGGCAAAACTGTAACCATAGAGCTCTCCCCCAGCCATATATGCATATAGAATAGCCATATTCTTGTATTACTCTCTATGTGTTACTTGCCAGCACATTCCATGTGCTGACCCATTTCGGGCTGCAACGTTAATGTTGCAGACTTTTCAGACAACGATTAAGGTGCCTTAGGTCGTTGTTCTATACTCAGTGATGCCACTGGAGTTGATGGACTCACTTATCTTCCAAGCCTTCCGTTGTTATCGTTATTAGATGGCCTTAAGCCATATTTATTGTAATAAGTTCTCTTTTGAGACACTCGATGTAATAAGTGTGTGATTGCTACTCTGTTATAAATCCTTCAAGTACTGTGTGGTGTCAGCATTTCTGATCCAGGGATGGCACCGGAGCACAGAGATTGGACCGTTTGAGGTCTGGTCGCTACAATAAATTTAAACTAAGCTAAACTACTTCCGGTCGAAGTAGAGGTCGAGCCAATCCTTCCACGTCATGTACGGTGTGCCGCGAGCCGGGTCCGGGCTGGTACCGTCGTCGGGGTCGTTGAGGAAGGCAATCCTCCCCTCATCGATGTCGATCTCCTCGTCCTCGGGGCCCACCTCGACGCCCTTTGTGCTGCCGTCGATGCCGCCTTCGACCTCGTCATCGGAGGAGAGCGCGATAACCTCGCCGCCCTCCACGCCGCCATCCTCGTCGCCTTTGACCTCATCATCGGAGGAGAGCGCGATAACCTCGCCGCCCTCCGTGCTGGCAAAGATTGCCACTCCGCCTCCATGAGCTCCGGGTGCTGCCGGCGGAGCTCTTGCATGTAGGCCTCATCGCGACCTTGACCTCGAGGCGCTCCCACGCCTCGCGGTCCTCCCGCGCCATAGCCGAGCTCACCACCCCTGGCTCCGGCAGAACGAGGTCGACCGGACGTGTGCCGAATGGGAAATTGAGCCTAGCCGCCGCGCCGTGGTAGCGGACCTGCCAGCGGTCGTACTCCATGGCCACGAGCTTGGCCGTGTGGAATCTACCGAGCCACCGGCGGGTGTGGGTCTTCTGATCTGTAATATTGGCGACCAACATCCCCCACCGCCATTGCCGGACCCCGGGGTAGGACCTTATCGGCTGCTGGGTCCGAGGGAGGACGGGGAAGTCCTCGAACCGGCGTAGGGGCGCGGCGGCGGGCGATCAAGGGACCGGCGATGGTGGATCGAGCCCACGGAGGACGGCGAGGACACCTCGGCGTCCACCTCGCTAGCGTCGGGCAAAAAGGCCGCGATAAACCTGTTTTTGGCATTGGCTCCTCGAGCTCCCCGGCACACAGGCAGAGGTTGAGGATGGCGACGCCGGCGATGGCGGCGACCTACCAATGGTTTCGAGTGTTGTGTGTGTCTGTGTGAGCGGAGGTTTTGGGGTGTGTGTGGAGGGGGGCGGGGGGCAAGGTGGTGTTTGAGGAAATATTGCGACAACTGGAAATTTTACTAGGTGGGGGTAACAAGGCGGGGCTACTGAAAATTTGGATCAAGGGCGAGCATATATTTTTGAGATTGCGAGGGATGCAGAGGCGGGAGAAAAATGCCGGGGCTACTGAAAAATTTGAATCATGGGACTAAAGCAGAGCGGGAGTAACAGACATCGCACACGGTCCGCACATACTAATCGTGTGCTATCAAACATTAAAACCTTCCATGCGGTAGATATTTTCAAGATTAGGATGCAGTAATATTTTCAAGATTGCGAGGGATGCAGAGGCAGGAGTATTTGGGGGAGTGGGCTAGTGTGCTTGACACGCCAGATGTGGACTGTAGCCGACGCACCTTCTCGCGTAAGCCATAGGCGTACTATACACCGACGGTGCTCCAAGATATTTTGTACTACATCTCTCACGGTTGGTGATAATAAACTGTGTGGGATCTACTTGATTTGAATTACATAATGGGCTCACAACGGCAATGGACGATGTTTGAATTTCTAGACCTTTTATCTGAAGTGAACATGCAACTATATGTGTGTCGTAAAAGAATTGGAATTATTCAAGGTTCGTTTGGACATTTTATACATTAAACTGGTTTTCTAGCCATTTCAGGTGCACAATTCAAAATTAAACTATACATGCACATGCTCCGGTGCATATAAATTGGATGAAAAAAAATATGTGTCCTTGAGTGCATTCTTAGGTCCCATGCAAGAAATGGGAATGAATTTCAAACACCAAGGCACTGTGGATTGCTGGCAAAACATTGAGATACCTGGTTTTTAAATTCTAGTAAACTCAAAACTCATCTGAAATTCATGAAACTTGGCATGGTATCATGGAGCGGCATCAGCATGCTGTGGTAAAAACTTTGTCCCATTTGGGACAGGTTTGGGTATAAGGTTCTCACAACCAGAGCTTCTCACAACAAACGTGATGGTTACGGTACGAAACGTGCCACCTTTGGGGACGAAATGATATTCTTTGCCTCTTATTGCTTTCAAAAAATTTCTAGTGCCAACATAGAACAACAGGAGTGTTGTGTTAAGTTTTAGAATTTTTCGGGGTTCGTTTGGCCTTTTTTATACATTAACTGGGTTTTCTAGGCATTTTATGTGCATAATTCAAATTTGAAATACATGCACATGCTGCAGTGCATACAAATTTGTTGAAAAATCAAATATGTGTCCTTGGGTGCATGCTTAGAGCATCTCCAGCCGTTGGCCCCCTAGGAGGCGCTAAAAATTGCCCCCTGGGGGCGCACCTACGCAAACCGCGTGCTGGGGGCGTGATGCCCCCCAGTCGCGGCGCCCACGTTTTTTTGAAAATTTTAATTCCGGCACAAACACGGCGCAAATTCAAGCAAACTTCGGCGAGTTCATACATATTTAAAATATTTTACAAAAAATAAAAAAACTCTACTAGGCTGCTCCTCGCCGTCTCCCTCGCCGCTCCTCGCCGCCCGCCACCCTTGCAGTTCTACATGCCGAGGAGGCGGTAGAACCGCGTGTAGTCACTGCCGCCGTCATCGTCGTCGTCATCGCCTCCTCCGCGGCCCCCGTCCCTGCTGCAACCCTCCCCCGGTTGGCGCGGCGGGTTGGACGGTCCGGGGGCGTCCTCGTCATCGTCGCTGTCAAGGATCACGACGTCGTGCTCGTCCTCGCGCCCACATTTGCGGGCGGCTATCTCCTCCAGTGCCCGGCGCTGCCGGACCATCTCGTCGTGGAGGTAGTCGTCCCGCGCCCACCGTAGGGCGTCCTTGTCGGAGAAGTTGCACCGGGCTATCTCCTTGTACTCCGCGGGGAGGCCGGGCTCTGGCTTCGGCCTGACCAGGACGAGGCGGCTAGAGGCGGGGGCGGAGTCGTCGATGCGGACGTCGGAGCTGCGGGTGCGCATGCTGACAGGCGTGTCCTGGGGCTCCGGCTTGACGGGGCGGAGGCAGGGAGAGTCGGACGTGCGGCCGGAAGAGGAGGAGGACGCCCCCGGGTCCATGCGCCTCGGTGTCCATGAGCTCCCACGCTGGCGAGAGATGGACGGGGGAGCGAGGTACTCCAGCCTCGGTGTGTTGCCTCCCTCGATGTACTCGACGACGACCTCCAGCGTGCGGCCGGGCACGCCCAACCATCGGCGCCGGCCTTCGGAGTTGAGCCTTCCAGAGGGCACGATGCCGTTGGTGGCCTCAAGATGCTCGGCGTGGCTGCGGCGGAAGTAGGGCTCCTAGAGCGTGCTGTCGGGGACGTACCGTGGACTTTCCCTCGCCGCCCGCGGCAGAGAGGCGCGGATACGCGCGATCTCCGCACGCCGCGCCGTCCCGATTGGCGGTGGTGGCACCGGGACCCCGCATGCGTTGATCCTCCATGACCCGGGCACCCGCTTGTCCGGCGGGACCGGGCACTCGGCCATGAAGAGGAGCCGGGCTTCGTCCTCGTGAAGGTGGCGGCGGCCGAAACCGTTCGCCGCCGCACCATCACCTGGGAAGCGCTCGGCCATGCTTTGAACTGGAGACGGCGAGAGGAGAGGGAGGAAAGGGGGAGAAATGGCGTTGCGGCAGTGGAGACTCTATGCCTGTCACCGGCGCGCTGAGGTCGGCTTATAAAGGCGGAGGCGCCGCACGTACGCGTGGCCGCCGCGTGTACGTGTGGCTAGCAAGGGGACGCGCGTCATTCAGTCACTGCGCCGCCTGTGAGGCATCAATGGAGGAGGCTGACCGGCGCGACAGCGCGTGGCAGCTTTGGCATTGATTCGCCGCGGGAAACAAGGTGATAAGGATGACAAAATGGCGAGAAGAGAGACGATTCGCTGGCAAGGAGGGCCCGTGGCTGTTTCGCGCCAAAAACGATTCACCCGGCGCCCCCGATCGCCCCCAGTGCGCCGGGTTCGGGTTGGGTCTGTCGGCACCAATTTCGGCCCGAGCCGGCGAAAAATGGGCCCTTGGGGCGCGACTGGGCCAATTTTTCGGTGCCGGCGGCCGAGAAGTCGCCTGGGGGGCCTTGTTGGGGGCGCGGCTGAAGATGCTCTTAGCTCCCATGCAAGAAATGGGAATGAATTTCAAACACCCGGGCACTGTTTATTGCCGGCAAAACGTTGAGATACATGGTTTTAAAATTCTAGTAAATCCAAAACTCGTCTGAAATTCATGAACAACAGGAGTGTTGTGTTTAATCTTGGAATTTTACGGGGTTCGTTTGGCCTTTTTTATACATTAACTAGGTTTTCTAGGCATTTTATGTGCATAATTCAAATTTGAACTACAAGCACATCCTCCAGTGCACCAAAGTTGGTTGAAAAATCACATGTGTGTCCTTGGGTGCATGCTTAGGTCCCATGGAAGAAATTGGAATGAATTTCAAACACCAGAGCACTGTTGATTGCCTACAAAACATTGAGATACTTGGTTTTTAAATTCTAGTAAATCCAAAACTCGTGTGAGATTCATGAAACATGGCATGCTATCATGGAGCGGCATCAACATGCCGTGGAAATTTTTTTGTCCCGTTTGGGGCAGGTTTGGGTATAAGCTCCTCACAAAACAGAGCTTCTCACAGCAAGCGTGATGGTCTCGGTAGGGAAAATGCCACCTTTGGGGACGGAGCGATATCCGTTGCCTCTTATTGCTTTCAAAAAATTTCTAGTGTCAACATAGAACAAAGGGAGTGTTGTGTTTAATCTTGGAATTTTTCAGGGTTCGTTTGGCCTTTTTTTATACATTAACTAGGTTTTCTAGGCATTTTATGTGCATAATTCAAATTTGAACTACAAGCACATGCTCTAGTGCACCAAAGTTGGTTGATAAATCACATGTGTGTCCTTGGGTGAATTTCTAGGTCCCATGCAAGAGATGGGAATGAAATTCAAACACCAGGGCACTGTTGATTATCGGCAAAATGTTGAGATGCCTAGTTTTTAAATTCTAGTAAATCCAAAACTCATTTGAAATTCATGAGACCTGGTATGCTATCACGGATCGGCATCAACATGCCGTGGTTAAAAATTTGTCCCATTTGGAGCAGGTTTGGGTATAAGCTTCTCACAAGCCAGAGCTTCTCACAACAAGCGTGATGGTTTCGGTAGGAATGTGCCACCTTTGGGGACGGAACGATATCTGTTGCCTCTTATTGCTTTCAAAAAATTTCTAGTGTCAACATAGAACAACATGAGTGTTGTGTTTAATCTTGGAATTTTTCGGGGTTCGTTTGGCCTTTTTATACATTAATTGGGTTTGTGGGCATTTTATGTGCATAATTCAAATTTGAACTACAAGCACATGCTCCGGTGCACCAAAGTTGGTTGATAAATCACATGTTCTCCTTGGGTGACTTTCTAGGTCCCATGCAAGAGATGGGAATGAAATTCAAACACCAGGGCACTGTTGATTGCCGGCAAAATGTTGAGATGCCTGGTTTTCAAATTCTAGTAAATCCAAAACTCGTCTAAAATTCATGAAACTTGGCATGCTATCATGGAGCGGCATCAACATGATGTGGTAAAAAAATTGTCCCATTTGGGACAGGTTTGGGTATAAGCTTCTCACAACAAGTGTGACGGTTTTGGTAGGGAATGTGGCACCTTTGGGGACAGAACGATGTTTGTTGCCTCTTATTGCTTTCAAAAAATTTGTAGTGTCAACATAGAACAACGGGAGTGTTGTGTTTAATCTTGGAATTTTTCAGGGTTCATTTGGCCTTTTTATACATTAACTAGGTTTTCTAGGCATTTTATGTGCATAATTCAAATTTGAACTACAAGCACATGCTCTAGTGCACCAAAGTTGGTTTAAAAATCACATGTGTGTCTTTGGGTGCATGCTTAGGTCCCATGCGAGAAATTGGAATGAATTTCAAACCCGAGGGTGCTGTTGATTGCCGGCAAAACATTGAGATACCTAGATTTTAAATTCTAGTAAATCCAAAACTCGTATGAAATTCATGAAACTCGGCATGCTATCATGGAGCAGCATCAACATGCCGTGGTACAAAAAAATTGTCCCATTTCGGGCAGGTTTGTGTATAAGCTTCTCAAAAACCAGAGCTTCTCACAACAAGCGTGATGGTTTCGGTAGGGAACGTGCCACCTTTGGGGACGGAACGATATCTGTTGCCTCTTATTCCTTTCAAAAAATTTCTAGTGTCAACATAGAACAACAAGAGTATTGTATTTAATCTTGGAATTTTTTGGGGTTCGTTTGGCCTTTTTTGTACATTAAATGGGTTTTCTAGGAATTTTATGTGCATAATTCAAATTTGAACTACAAGCACATGCTCCAATGCACCGAAGTTGGCTGAAAATTCACATGTGTGTCCTTGGGTGAATTTCTAGGTCCCATGCAAGAGATGGGAGTGAAATTCAAACACTAGGGCACTGTTGATTGCCGGCAAAATGTTGAGATGCCTGGTTTTTAAATTCTAGTGAATCCAAAACTCATTTGAAATTCATGAGACTTGGTATGCTATCATGGAGCGGCATCAACGTGTCGTCGTAAAAAAATTGTCCCATTTGGGGCAAGTTTGGGTATAAGCTTCTCACAAACCAGAGCTTTTCACAATAAGCGTGATGGTTTCGGTAGGGAATGTGCCACCTTTGGGGACGGAATGATATCCGTTGCCTCTTATTGATTTCAAAAAATTTCTAGTGTCAACATAGAACAACAGGAGTGTTGTGTTTAATCTTGGAATTTTTCGGGGTTCGTTTGGCCTTTTTTATACATTAATTGGGTTTGTGGGCATTTTATGTGCATAATTCAAATTTGAACTACAAGCACATGCTCCAGTGCACCAAAGTTGGTTGAAAAATCACATGTGTATCCTTGGGTGAATTTCTAGTTCCCATGCAAGAAATGGGAATGAAATTCAAACACCAGAGCACTGTTGATTGCCGGCAAAATGTTGAGATGCATGTTTTTTAAATTCTAGTAAATCCATAACTCGTCTGAAATTCATGAAACTTGGCATGCTATCATGGAGCGACATCATCAAGCCGTGGTATATAATTTCTGCCATTTGGGGCAGTTTGGCTATAAGCTTCTCTCAAACCAGAGCTTCTCACAACAAGCGTGATGGTTTCGGTAGGGAACGTGCCACCTTTGGGGACGGAACGATATTCGTTGCATCTTATTGCTTTCAAAAATTTCTAGTGCCAACATAGAACAACAGGAGTGTTGTGTTAAGTTTTGGAATTTTTTGGGGGTTTTTTGGGCATTTTTATACATTAATTGGGTTTTCTAGGCATTTTATGTGCATAATTCAAATTTGAAATACATGCAAATGCTCCAGTGCATATAAATTGGTTGAAAATTAATTATGTGTCCTTGTGTGCATGCTTAGGTCCCATGCAAGAAATGGCAATGAATTTCAAACATGAGGGCACCATTGATTGCCGGCAAAATGTTGAGATACTTTGTTTTTATATTCTAGTAAATCTAAAACTCGTTTGAAATTCATGAAACTTGGCATGCTATCATGGAATGGCACCCGACATGTTGTGGTATTTTTCGTGTCCATTTTTAGAGAAGGCGCACTCGAATAATGATAGCCAATAAAGGCATTTTGAAAAAATAGCTGCCACTTTAATATCTCAAATGTTTGTATAATTCAAACCGTGTGCGTTCTGTAACCATTCACGTGATGCCACATGTCTTGGTTTTAATGGCTATAGGAGGTGTCGTGTGGACAGCTGCTTGACTGAACAGGAGGCGTGCGAGCGCAGTCCGGTGTGTAGGCTCACCAGGAAGCGTACAAGCTGTTCAACGTAGGATCTCTGCATCTCTTCAATGCAAACGGTTCAGATTACGGTATGCAAATTAATGCCAGACTTCGGCGCTAAGCCAAGAGACACTTCGATTTGTCAAAATATGCAGCTAAAAATCAATAGCACTATCTATTTTGTGCAACTAAAATTCAATAATTAAGCATAGATTTCATTCATAGAGATTAAGTAGACGTTCTCACCGGGAAGCAAGACAGCCTTGGACTGCCGCCCGCCTCACTCCCACTGGTCTATATTAATGGTGCCGCCGAGCAGCTGCACCCCCCATCCTTGCCACACACACAATCCTCTCTCTCTGCCCGCAACCTCGACGCCGCTCTGAGTCCTCAAAGCCGTCGGTGTACGAGGATGCCGCCGAAGCGCTCCATCGGAGAGAGTGGCGATGTCGGGGCTACTGAAGCACCGGAGCACGGCGTGAATATGGAGACAGAGGTTTCCATCGCCACCGACGAGGTGGAGAATGAGGCTGCCAACAAGCAGAGGTGGGTCGAGAAAGAACTGCAAGCGACTCCAGCAGGCCTAGACTTCACAACAACCTCCCTGATGATATGTTGATAGTCATCATATCCCTCCTCCCAATCAAATATCAGGCAAGGACAGCCGCCCTTCCCCGGCAGTGGCGCCCCCTATGGCTCCTCACCCCTATCGACCTTCTCGACGCCCAGAAGCCACTACAAAAAAAGACACATCCGTGACATTTTGGGCCGAACGAAATTTTTTTCTGTCATACATATGACACTTCTATGACGACAATTGTGACAAAACCCGGTATCATCATAGAGGTGGTGGGCTCCTACTTCTATGACAAAAAATCATGACAGAAAATGGGCTTTTCGTCCTGGGCGGGCCGAAGACGCAGCTGCATGACACTCTTTGGGCCGTCCATGACAGAAAAAACCATGGTAGAAGTGAGGGGGAGGAAAATTTCGGGGAGTTCCCGGTTACGGTGGGAGGTCGGGGGCCGAGCGATGCGCGTTTCTCTCGTACACGTACGCGCGTGTGTGCGAGGCATTGGCTCTAACTGAACCCGAGCGAGGCGTTGGGCTCTAACTGAACCCGAGCGATTGCACTGCAGGCTACGTGTTACTGAACCCGAGCGATCGATCGATGGCTATTAACTGAACCCGATCGAGTGATTCCTTCGCTACTGCTGCTAACTGAAGTCGATCGATGGGATGAACAGTGAGCGTTGCGGGGGGATTTGGATGAACAGTGAGCGGTGGCGTTGCCTCTGGATGAACAGGATCCCGTGGTCTGGTGGAGGGCTGGATGAACAGTAGACAGTGGAGGGATGCCTGTGGAGGGGTGGATGAACAGGACCCGGTGGTGTGGAGGGTTGGATGAACAGTAGACGGTGGAGGGGTGCCCGTGGAGGGGTGGTTGAACAGGACCCCGTGGTGTGGAGGGCTGGATGAACAGTAGACGGTGGAGGGGTGGTTGAACAGTAGCCGGTGGAGTAGCGCATGGTGGAGGCTGGATGAACAGGAGCCCGTGGAGGCTGGAGGAGGTCGACGGTGGAGATGAACAGTATCTCGTGGAGTCCCGTTTTGCGGTACACCACACCCCTCCTGATGAACAGGACCCCCGTTTCGACCGTAGCGCTCCAACACAAGTCTGTTTCCTCCGTTTTGCGGTGTGCCACACCCCTCCCGATCAACAGGACCCCCGTTTCGACCGTAGGAGGTCCGTTTCCTTCGTTTTGCGGTACGCCAGACCCCTCCCGATGAACAGGATCCCGTTTCAAACATGGCCGGTCGAACACAAGGCCGTTTCCTCCGTTCTGCGGTATGCCAGGCCTCGTTTCCATCGCCTGTTCCGTCCAAGCCCTCCCGATGAACACGACCACGCATTTCGTTGCCTCCCCATGAACACGACGCATTCCGTTGCGTCCCCATGAACACGACGACGACGATGTTTCTCCGTTCCGACCCAGCCATGTACATGAGCCATGGCCGTACGTATGCGCGAGTAGGCGTTCGAGACCCCGCCCGTATGTACACATACGTGGCCGTATTTTTTTTTGCACCCTAGCTGCTATGCGTATGTGTAAATGCTACGTGCGCGCCTCTACTACGACACGTGCTCGCCTCTACTATGACACGTGCGCGCCTCTACATCGACCAGTATGTACGTACACGTTCGCGACCAGAATGACAACGCTACGAACGCTTCGACCAGGTGGGTCCCGACTGTCAGGCACTTCCTTGCCTGCGAAGATGTAGCTGGTCGGTCCCAGCAGTCAGGGGGCGAATCGTTTTTTACCCAGACGCACTTCCTTGCGTGCGAAGATGTAGCTGGTGGGTCCCAGCAGTCAGGGGGAAACGTCTTTTCGCAAAATACGGTGGCCCGTCCGGTGGGTCCCGCTGTCAGGTGGAGGAATAATTATTTTGCACGTAATAACGATGCACTTCCTTGCTGCGGCTGTGGACCCAGCTGTCAGCCTCTCCACATACAGTCTACATCCGATGGAAGCTGTTCCTTGACCACGTTGACCACACCGCGCCGACAGCACCAGGGCGGTGGACGACGGCGAGGCCTAGGAAGGGGACCACGCGGAGCCGGGGAAGATGCGGCAGTGGATGCCCACGCGTAGAGGTGTACGAGGGTTCACTGGTTCGCTGTGGTGTGAGGCTGCCGTCGCTGCAGAATAATAGGGGGTGTGGGTGAGTAGAGGGATGGCCTGGCCAGCGGTGGGAGTAGTAGGGGCAGTGAGGCCTCCGCCGCATCACAGCCGGCCACGGGAGGCAGGAGCACGAGGCACGACTGGCGCTGGTTTGGGCGGCTGGAGCAAGAAGACCAGAAGTTGAAGAAGCACTACGGCCGTTGGATGGACATCGTACGGTCACTGGAGCTAGAATCGTGCATATTGACTAAGTTGACAAAGCCCTCCGTCCCCATCAATTTAGTAGGCCCACAAGTCAGCCTGCCACTATATTGGGTCCCAGCTAACACAGGGAGTATTCATTTTTTTTGTGCATAATAAGGAGGCACTTCCTTGTGTGCGAAGATATAGCTGGTGGGTCCGATCTGTCAACGGCGGTAACATTTTTTCGCGAAATACAGAGGCCCTTTCGGTGGGTCCCTAATGTCAGGTGGAGGAATCATTATTTTGCACGTAATAAGGAGGCATTTCCTTGCATGCAGCCATGGACCCAGCTGTCGGCCTCTCCACATAAAGTCCACTTCAGATGCATGTCGGGCATTGACCATGTTGACCAGGCCGCACTGAGAACACCAGGGCGGTGGACGACGGCGAGGCCTAGGAATGGAACGACACGGAGGCAGGGAAGACTCGGCAGTTGTTTCCCAAGCGAAGGGGAGTATGACTGTACGAGGGTTTACTGGTTCGTCTGTCGTCGCCGGAGAATAACAGCATGTGTGGGTGAGTAGAGGGATGGCTAGGCCAGCGATGGGAGTACGGTCGGGCGGTGAGGCCTGCGCGGCAGCACAGCCGGTCGCGAGGAGGAGGGAGCAGGCAGTCCCGCCGGTGCTTGTTTGAGCAGCTGGAGCAGGAAGAGCAGAGATTGAAGAAGCACGACGGCCATTGGATGGACATCCAACAGTCAATGCTTGTGCGTCAACCTTTTTTTAGGAAAGCCTCAAATCTGTGGAAAATAGCATACAGCCCATTTGCCATTATTTCTAATAATTTACAGCACATTTGCTAATTCTTAAGGTTTTTTTGGAGCCCATATTCTTTTTGTTAGCATTACAGCCCATATTGTGGCCATGGTTAAAAAATAAACGAAATTTTGCATATTTCAGTGCGGTCCGAACTGTTTTTAATCCCAAAATTTCGACTCACATTCAAACTGATTTTAAAAATAAATGTATATCAATATAAAATCCAACAAATTCTCCACGCATAAAAATTAATGTAATTTAAAATCTCAAAATTAAAAAAAAGATATTTTAAACTAATTGTCGGGTTGATGTGTTTTAAAAATGTACAGCCCATTTCTCATTACTGATGGGCCATTTTCTCGGCCAGCCGAATGAAGCTCTCCTCGTCTTGAAAGATTTGCAGCCCAACAGGCCTCACAAAGCGACTTACTTGGCAAATCACAAAAAGAACTGGGTTGTGGCCGTGGACCCAGCTGTCAGCCTCTCCACGTACAGTACTCTTCCGATGGAAGTCGGTCGTTGACCACATTGACCACGCCACGTCGAGAGCACCAAGGCAGTGGACGACGACGAGGCCTAGTAAGGGGATGACGCAGAGCCGGGGAAGACGCGGAAGTGGATGCCCACGCGGAGAGGAGTACGAGGGTTCACTGGTTCGGCTGCGGCGTGAGGCTGCCGTCGCCGCAGAATAACAGGGGATGTGGGTGAGTAGAGGGATAGCATGGGCCAGCGGTGGGAGTAGTAGGGGGCGATGAGGCCTCCGCGGCATCACAGCTGGCCACAAGAGGCAGGAGCACGCGGCACGACCGGCATAGCTTTGGGTGGCTGGAGCAAGAAGACCAGAGGTTGAAGAAGCACTACGGCCGTTGGATGGACATCGTACAGTCACTGGAGCTAGAATCGTTCATATGACTAAGTTGACAAAGCCCTCCATCCTCGTCAACTTAGTAGGCCCACAAGTCAACCTCCCACCAGGTTGGGTCCGAGCTAGCAGGGGGAGTATTCATTTTTCTGTGCGTAATAAGGAGGCACTTCCGGTGGGTCCGAGCTGACAGCGGGGTGATACGTCTCCAACGTATCTATAATTTTTGATTGCTCCATGCTATATTATCTACTGTTTTGGACTATATTGGGCTTTATTTTCCACTTTTATATTATTTTTGGGACTAACCTATTAACTGGAGGCCCAGTCCAGAATTGATGTTTTTTGCCTATTTCAGTGTTTCGAAGAAACGGAATATCAAACGGAGTCCAAACGGAATAAACCTTTCTGGAACGTGATTTTCTTCCCAAATATGACCCAGGAGACTTGGACCCTACGCCAAGGAACCTTCAAGGTGGGCACGAGGTAGGGCGGGCGCGCCCTATACCCCTAGGCGCGCCCCCACCCTCGTGGGCCCACCGAAGCTCCACCGACGTACTTCTTCCTCCTATATATACCTACGTACCCCCAAACGAATGGGGACGGAGCCAAAAACCTAATTCCACCGCTGCAACTTTCTGTATCCACGAGATCCCATCTTGGGGCCTGTTCCGGAGCTCCGCCAGAGAGGGTCGTCATCACGGAGGGCTTTTACATCATCATAGCCTCTCCGATGAAGTGTGAGTAGTTTACCTCAGACCTTCGGGTCCATAGTTATTAGCTAGATGGCTTCTTCTCTCTTTTTGGATCTGAATACAAAGTTCTCCCCCTCTCTCGTGGAGATTTATTCGATGTAATCTTCTTCTTTTTGCGGTGTGTTTGTTGAGACCGATGAATTGTGGGGTTATGATCAAGTCTATCTATGAATAATATTTGAATCTTCTCTGAATTCATTTATGTATGATTGGTTATATTTGCAAGTCTCTTCGAATTATCCGTTTGGTTTGGCCAACTAGATTGGTAGTTCTTGCAATGGAGAAGTGCTTAGCTTTGGGTTCGATCCTGCGGTGTCCTTTCCTAGTGACAGAAGGGGCAGCAAGGCACGTATTGCATCGTTGCCATCGAGGATAACAAGATAGGGTTTATTTCATATTGCATGAATTTATCTCTCTACATCATGTCATCTTGCTTAAAGTGTTACTCTGTTTTTAACTTAATACTCTAGATGCATGATGGATAGCGGTCGATGAGTGGAGTAATAGTAGTAGATGCAGAATCGTTTCGGTCTACTTGTCACGGACGTGATGCCTATATACATGATCATGCCTAGATATTCTCATAACTATGCTTAATTCTGTCAATTGCTCAACAGTAATTTGTTCACCCACCGTAGAATACGTATGCTCTTGAAGAAGCCACTAGTGAAACCTATGGCCCCCGGGTCTATTCTCATCATATCAATCTCCATCATTTTAATATTGCTTTGCTTTTTTACTTTGCTTTTACTTTTCACTTTGCATCTCTATACCAAAAATACCAAAAAATATTATATCTATCAGATCTCACTCTCGTAAGTGACCGTGAAGTGATTGACAACCCCTAATCGCGTTGGTTGCGAGTAGCTATCGTTTTGTGCAGGTACGAGGGACTTGAGCGTGGCCTCCTACTGGATTGATACCTTGGTTCTCAAAAACAGAGGGAAATACTTACGCTACTCTGCTGCATCATCCTTTCCTCTTCGGGGAAATCCAACGCAAGCTCAAGAGGTAGCAAGAATAATTTCTGGCGCCGTTGCCGGGGAGTCTACGCAAAAAGTCAACATACCAAGTACCCATCACAATCCCTATCTCTCGCATTACATTAGTTGCCATTTGCCTCTCGTTTTCCCCTCCCCCACTTCACCCTTGCCGTTTCATCGCCCTCTCTCTCTCTCTATCCTCCCTCTCTATTTGCCTCTTTTTGCCCTCTTGCTTTTTGTCTGCTAGTGTGTTAGTTTGCTTGCTTGTCGTTATGTCTGAAATTGGGGAAGTTATCGCCAATATGGGCGATAACAATATCATGGAAAATTCTAATGCTCCTGCTGAAGAACCCCCTACCTACCATACAAAAAGATTTCGAATCGGTAGTGGTAATATTATTGGAAAAGGAGTTATTCAAGATTTCTTTACTTGTGCCGGTGCTTTGCCCTCTGTGGGAGGTTCTATTCTCCATAGAGCTAGTAGTCTTGCAGACGCTATTCCATGCTTATCATTGAACTTGAAAGGCAATTTATGCATATGCACCCATCTATACAGAGAGTTTTCCTAGAATTTTCTAATATCGAGCATTCTTCTGTTAAGCGTGCCGCTACTATCTTTTTGGCTCATGAATTCAGATTTATAATGAAAGAATCCAAATAAATCTTTGCGCACTATAGGGTGGACGCTGGTCGTCCTCCCATAGAATCTATCCTCTTTGATCAAGAAGAAATTATGCGCTTGCAATCTCTTGACTATGTTGCTTTTAATGAAAACCTTAGAAAAAAGGTCCCAATCAATATTTTAATTGATAGAATCTCTGAACTTAATGATGATTTGGCTATTCGAAATAATGAGCTAGGATGCTCTCTTGAGTTTAGGCTCACAAGGTTCTGTCAAAAGAATCCTTATAATGATGAATTGGTTGTACAATACGAAGGGCCGAAAGAGGAACCTATACCTCCTAAAATTGATCTTGGGGACTTCTGTCCTATTAAATTTAGCCCTTTTGATTACTTTCGCTTGCCTCAAAGAAAACTTGCTGCCGAACGTAGAGAATATGAAATGAGTTTCACCGATCTATCTTATTACTATGGCAATACCTAGATCTATCCTCGCTTTTATGCCTAGCTAGGGGCGTTAAACGATAGCGCTTGTTGGGAGGCAACCCAATTTTATTTTTATTCCTTGATTTTTGCTCCTGTTTAGTAATAAATAATTTATTTAGCCTCTGTTTTGGTTGTGTTTTTTGTGTTTAATTAGTGTTTGTGCCAAGTAGAACCGTTGGGAAGACTTGGGGAAAGTCTTGTTGAACTTGCTGTAAAAAACAGAAACTTTAGCGCTCACGAGAACTGCTGTCATTTTTATTTGCAGAGTGCTATTTAGTTAATTCTTTTTGCAGATGATTAATAGATAAATTCCTCACGTCCAGCATTTTATTTTAGAATTTTTCGGGTTCCAGATCTTGCGCTAGATACAGATTACTACAGACTGTTCTGTTTTTGACAGATTCTGTTTTTCGTGTGTTGTTTGCTTATTTTTATGAATCTATGGCTAGTAAAATAGTTTATAATCCATAGATAAGTTGGAATACAGTAGGTTTAACACCAATATAAATAAAGAATGAGTTCATTACAGTACCTTGAAGTGGTCTTTTGTTTTCTTTCTCTAACGGAGCTCACGAGATTTCTATTGAGTTTTGTGTTGTGAAGTTTTCAAGTTTTGGGTGAATTCTTTTGATGGATTATGGAACAAGGAGTGGCAAGAGCCTAAGCTTGGGGATGCCCATGGAACCCCCAAGATAATCCAAGGACACCAAAATTCAAAGCTTGGGGATGCCCCGGAAGGCATCCCCTCTTTCGTCCACTTCCATCGGTAATTTACTTGGAGCTATATTTTTATTCACCAACTTGATATGTGTTTTGCTTGGAGCGTCTTGTATTATTTGTGTCTTTGCTTTTTAGTTTACCACAACCATACTTTCTGTACACACCTTTTGGGAGATACACACATGAATTGAAATTTATTAGAATACTCTATGTGCTTCACTAATATCTTTTGAGCTAGATAATTTTGCTTTATGTGCTTCACTTATATCTTTTGAGCTATATAGTTTTGCTCTATGTGCTTCACTTATATCTTTTGAGCGTTATAATTTTGCTCTATGTGCTTCACTTATATCTTTTGAGCATTATAATTTTGCTCTATGTGCTTCACTTAGATCTTTTAGAGCACGGTGGTGGATTTGTTTTAAAGAAACTATTGATCTCTCATGCTTCACTTAAATTATTTTGAGAGTCCCTTAATAGCATGGTAATTTGCTTAATAATAATATGCTTGGTATTCAAGATTTGTGAAACTTTCATTTGAGTGCATTGAATACTAAGAAAAGATTGAAGCATGATAATTGTTTTGAGATATGGAGGTGATAATATTAGAGTCATGCTAGTTGAGTAGTTGTGAATTTAAAGAATACTTGTGTTAAAGTTTGTGATTCCCGTAGCATGCACGTATGGTGAACCGTTATGTGATGAAGTCGGAGCATGATTTATATATTGATTGTCTTCCTTATGAGTGGCGATCGGGGACGAGCGATGGTCTTTTCCTACCAATCTATCCCCCTAGGAGCATGCGCGTAATACTTTGCTTTGATAACTTCTAGATTTTTGCAATAAGTATAGGAGTTCTTTATGACTAATGTTGAGTCCATGGATTATATGCACTTTTCCCATCCTTCCACCATTGCTAGCCTCTCTAATACCGCGCACTTTTCGCCGGTATCATACACCTACCATATACCTTCCTCAAAACAGCCACCATACCTACCTATCATGGCATTTCCATAGCCATTCCGAGATATATTGCCAAGCAACTTTCCACCGTTCCATTTATTATGGAACGCTCCATCATTGTCATATTGCTAGCATGATCATGTAGTTGACATCGTATTTGTGGCAAAGCCACCGTTCATAATTCTTTCATACATGTCACTCTTGATTCATTGCATATCCCGGTACACCGCTGGAGGCATTCATATAGAGTCATATTTTGTTCTAGGTATCGAGTTGTTGAGTTGTAAGAAAAATATAAGTGTGATGATCATCATTTTTAGAGCATTGTCCCAAGTGAGGAAATAATGATGGAGACTATGATTCCCCCATAAGTCGGGATGAGACTCCAGACGAAAAATAAAAAAATAAAAAAAAGAGGCCAAAAAAAGAGAAAAGGCCCAAATAAAAAAATGAGAGAAAAAGAGAGAAGGGACAATGTTACTATCCTTTTACCACACTTGTGCTTTAAAGTAGCACCATGATCTTCATAGTAGAGAGTATCTCATGTTATCACTTTCATATACTAGTGGGAATCTTTCATTATAGAACTTGGATTGTATATTCCAATGATGGGCTTCCTCAAATTGCCCTGGGTCTTCATGAGCAAGCAAGTTGGATGCACACCCACTTAGTTTCTTTTTGAGCTTTCATATACTTATAGCTCTAGTGCATCCGTTGCATGGCAATCCCTACTCACTCACATTGATATCTATTGATGGGCATCTCCATAGCCCGTTGATACGCCTAGTTGATGTGAGACTATCTTCTCCTTTTTGTCTTCTCACAACAACCACTCTATTCCACCTATAGTGCTATATCCATGGCTCACGCTCATGTATTGCGTGAAGATTGAAAAAGTTTTGAGAATGTCAAAAGTATTAAACAATTGCTTGGCTTGTCATCGGGGTTGTGCATGATTTAAATACTTTATGTGGTGAAGATAGAGCATAGCCAGACTATATGATTTTGTAGGGATAACTTTCTTTGGCCATGTTATTTTGAGAAGACATAATTGCTTTGTTAGTATGCTTGAAGTATTATTATTTTTATGTCAACATAAACTTTTGCCTTGAATCTTTCGTATCTGAATATTCATATCACAATTAAGAAGATTTGCATTGAAATTATGCCAAGTAGCACTCCGCATCAAAAATTCTCTTTTTATCATTTACCTACTCGAGGACGAGCAGGAATTAAGCTTGGGGATGCCTGATACGTCTCCAACGTATCTATAATTTTTGATTGCTCCATGCTATATTATCTACTGTTTTGGACTATATTGGGCTTTATTTTCCACTTTTATATTATTTTTGGGACTAACCTATTAACCGGAGGCCCAGCCCAGAATTGCTGTTTTTTGCCTATTTCAGTGTTTCGAAGAAACGGAATATCAAACGGAGTCCAAACGGAATAAACCTTTCTGGAACGTGATTTTCTTCCCGAATATGACCCAGGAGACTTGGACCCTACGCCAAGGAAGCTTCGAGGTGGGAACGAGGTAGGGGGGCGCGCTCTATACCTCCAGGTGCGCCCCCCACCCTTGTGGGCCCACCGAAGCTCCACCGACGTACTTCTTCCTCCTATATATACCTACGTACCCCCAAACAAACGGGGACAGAGCCAAACACCTAATTCCACCGCCGCAACTTTCTGTATCCATGAGATCCCATCTTGGGGCCTGTTCCGGAGCTCCGCCGGAGAGGGCCGTCATCACGGAGGGCTTCTCATCATCATAGCCTCTCTGATGAAGTGTGAGTAGTTTACCTCAGACCTTCGGGTCCATAGTTATTAGCTAGATGGCTTCTTCTCTCTTTTTGGATCTCAATACAAAGTTCTCCCCCTCTCGTGAATAATTATTTTGTGCATAATTAGGAGGCACTTCCTTGCGGCTGCCGTGGACCCAGCTGTCAGCCTCTCCATGTACAGTACTCTTCCGATGGAAGTCGGTTGTTGACCACATTGACCACGCCGCGCTGAGAGCACCACGGCGGTGGACGACGGCGAGGCCTAGGAAGGGGAAGATGCGGAGCCGGGGAAGACGCGGCAGTGGATGCCCACGCGGAGAGGAGTACTAGGGTTCACCGGTTCGGCTGTGGTGTGAGGCTGCCGTCACCGCAGAATAACAGGGGGAGTGGATGAGTGGAGGGATGGCCTGGCTAGCGGTGGGAGTAGTATGGGGACGGTGAGGCCTCCGCGGTAGCACAGCCGGCCACGGGAGTCAGGAGCATGTGGCACGACCGGCGCTGCTTTGGGTGGCTGGGGCAAAAAGACCAGAGGTTGAAGAAGCACTACGGCCGTTGGATGGACATCGTTGACCACGCCACGCCGAGAGAACCAGGGCGGTGGACGACGTCGAGCCTACGAAGGGAACGACACAGAGCCGGGGAAGACACGGCAGTGGCTGCCCACGCGGTGGAGAGTACGAGTGTTGACTGGTTCGGCTGCCGTCGCCGGGAAATAACAGGAGGTGTGGGTGAGTAGAGGGATAGACATTCCAGGAATGTGAGTATGATGGGGCCGTGAGGCCTTCCCGGCAGCACTGCCGGCCACGGGAGGCAGGAGCAGGCGGTTCCGGCGGCGCTGGTTTGGGCGGCTGGGGCAGGAAGATCAGAGACTGAAGAAGCACGATTGTCATTAGATTGACATCTAACGGTCTGACGCTAGTAGAGTCGATTGTTGACTAAGTTTCTTTTTTGAGAAACGTTGTGTACGCATGAACTTAGTGGGCCCACATGTCAGCCTCCAAATCTGTGGCAGACAACATAAAGCCCATTTGCTATTTTTTATAATTAGCAGCCCATTTGCTAATTCTTAAGTAATTTATTACAGCCCATTTTCTGCCCAGGACCACGGTCAAAAAGTCCAACCTTATTTTGCATATTTCGGTGGAGTTCGAACTGTTGTAATCCCGAAATGATAAAAAAAATTAAGAACTTATTGATTTGCCAAAAAAAATCATTTTGTTTTTCTAAGCAAATAAGACGTGGGACAATTTAGTTGGTTTAAGGGAAAACCAGTGGTAAAAAAATCAGCGATGGGTGGGAAAAACAACAAAAATAAGGATGTAAATATGAAAAGGGAATTTTATGTGTTTTCAATATAATGATACGTGTATATGAACTAGTAAAACTATAGGTAGAGATTAGAAAACGGATGTAGGACATGCGTTTCAAGAGGAAAATAGAACTGGGCTGTGTGTTTGATTCAGTAAAAAAACTGCCTGCGGATGTTGTAAGACAAAATATAACTAACGCTGGCGGGCCAGAGGCCAGTAGATACCTGCTGGATCTTTGTGCCCCGTTGTCGTCATGGGCTGGGCCTGTTAAAAACAAAACAACCCTGGGCAATCTACAGCCCATTTGAAACTTGCTCGACCTGAAAAAACAATATACGTGCTCAATAAACGAGAGAATTCTGCAAGTACAGACTGATAACTGGGATGCAGCACGGATATTGTTTTTTATCGTGATAATAAGTGCATGCACTTGTTTCGAAAAAATTGGAGAACTGGTAATTGGAACGGCGGGTGCTTATGCTACCCATCAAATAAATATCAGGTGCCTGAAAATTCGTTTTGAAACAAATGATTCAGCTTTATATCCACGTTGACCCTCGGCATGATGGTTGGAAGCAAATGCAAGTTCATACCAAAAGATCGTTAACAACAATACCAACTTGCGGACGACAAGGTAGTACAACTACCAATACCAAACTAACTTATAATCTTTTTACTCCTGGCCCTAGTGTTCGTCTGGTAGAAAATCTTGCAGAGGACCAGCTCCCGCTCCTTCTCTTGCTCCAGGTCTTCGAGGTGGTACTGGTGCATCACCCAGTTGGTCCTCTGATGGTCAAAGTTCTGGTTGGTGTGCAGCACCAGAACCTTTTTTCTGCCATCTGCCGACCGTTGACCATCACCGGCAAGGTATTGCCGGTCTTGTGCCACATCGCGTGCATGCCGCACTCTGACTGTATCTTGCAACGCGTCCACGCGCCCCTTTTGAACGCCCTGGAATTGCGCTGGAAGAAATGCTTTTAGGCCACTCAGTGTGACACCTGTAGTATTGTGGAATACAGGTTTTAGTGTACCTAGTTGGCATTTTCATAACATCTTTGGCATGTGTCACTTGTTTCACTTTTTACTAACTGTCAAATTGTAATTGCTTCACTAGGTCTGCGTCTAAAAAGAAAAATAGAGCTATAAACAAATGAATATGTTTGTGCAAGTAGACGGCCGATCGGTGTCTTACCTGGAAGTTTCTCAGGTTGGGTGTAACATATGTCGTGCTCGTTGTCGATGGTTAGTATGAACAAATCGATGAGAGACTGAAATCTCGCGTTGTCAGCACTCACTTTGGCCTCAAGGTGCTCGATCAGCTCCTGATCCGTGGGATCGAACTTGATGCCAGCCGGCAGCACGGGCCAATCCTTCTTCGACTTGCATCGGTAACTCCAGTTATATGGTACTCAATGTATGATCAATCGACTGTTTTAAGTGAATGATGAAAGATTTCGACAGATAAGTGGTACTCCAAATCTAAAGTCCAGAATACCCGAACACGCCGCCGGGATTCTTGTGTTACCTCACGTGCAGCATGTTGTCACGTCAATTCAATGTGTGGACATGATGAATAATTTGACCGACGTATACTAGTACTGCTACTGTACTACTTACTAGTCGTATTTAGTGTCACGATTTATACATAGGTTTAACTAACAAGTACGCACTTGAAGCCTAACTGATATATATATGGCTTCTGCACAACATCTCCATCATCATTCTCAGTACATCCTACACAGGTGAGTTAGGATGCACTTGATCCCAGGAAGGTATCTATCCTTCAAACCAGAGGAGTGCTTCAAACTAACAACAGTACATAATATCCAACAAAAGAGGGTCGTGCTACAGCAACAGAATACATGGCTCAGTCTAGATATTAGCACGAGTCAAGTTGTGCATATTTGTTGTTGGCATGAACCACATCGCCGCCTGTCGGGTTTGCAAAAGCCATCCATCGCATGGAAGCTTGATGCCTTTCACACACTGAAGATTATCTGGCAACAAGCTGTGTCGACGAATCTCTGGATATGGTGATTCATGAAACCCATGGTATGATGTGTAAACACAGCCCCCCCCCCTCGCGAATGGAAGTTGCATAGCATAGTAATCATCGCGAGTGATATGATCGATGATTGGTTGGATGATCGGATAATTGAGCCCGAGGAACAAGGAGTGGTTGCCGAGGCTGTAAACCCACCTCCAGTTGAATATGCCTGGCCCAACGGAGCTGGGATCTTTCTCGAACACGAAGCAGCCATAGCCATCAATGTCACGAACGCCCCACGCATTGTACTGCATGTGGTTTGATGTAATGGTTTGGTCAATTTGGTACGTGCGAATGAGCATCAAATGATCACCGTCAGTTGAACGAGCGATAAACCACCACCCATCGGCTGGTATGATTCCAGGTCCTGGAATCATGAAGGCCAGCACATTTGCGTCTGCTGCAACAATTCAAATTGGAGACCAAATGGACAAAAATAAACAATCATGTTTAGAGTATTTGTGGAATTAAGATTATTATAACAGTGACACATATCATAGACAGAGAATTGCAATGCCGTGGTCATAATCATACCCCAAGTTTAAAAAAAATAAGCCAATGGCTTTCATATTCTAGCAATATGTCATGGTTCAAACATCATGTAACAATGAGAGGAAAACAGCTATGACAGCACCTACTCATATTCTACCATAGCACTTACTACTACTGTTCTCATATCAACTCTAAGCAATAACATGCGTTGTTATAAAAATCTTGTAAACAAGAGTAACATATAGCAATCATGATGTTATGCTCATAATATGTATTCTAACAATCATTAGATGCCAATTGTTCTCATATCAACTCTAACAATAACATGTGTGGTCATAAAAATCTAGGAAATGAGAGGAACATATAGCAATGATGTGGTTATAGACATGCTATGCATTCTAAATTTGTAACAAATGAAGAGGCAGTCGTATTCATAAGGTAAAGATGAGATGAGATAGAACAATTACACGACGATAGATTCCACCAATATAGGTAGCCAATCTGTGCGTCGACCGCGTAAACGATGCCATCGTGCACTATAGCATCTCAACGGGATTGATGATGAGCCATAACCATGTATGGCGACCGGATTCCAGATAGACTAATCCCTTGTTGTACAAGGCAATGAGCTTATAATCCATGTAGTCTTCTGATGGTGTGGGCACTTCACAGATTACAACTTTCTGCAAACAGAGGTTGAGCTAAAAGCTTGACGCGTCTCGTGCGTAGTAGGCAGGAGTGTCCGGCGGGCCACGAGGCTCGATGGCGGCGGTATCCAACGATGGAAGGGTGATCTCTCGCTGGGTGTAGATATCCACGAGACGCCATGGACTACCGGTGTGGTGGATGAGGACGATCCAGTTGGCCTTCATGCCCACCTAGTAGTGGCCACGCATGAAGGACAGGTGGACGGGTAGTGGTAGCATGTCGAGGGGCACCACGGCAACCTCCGTAGGATCATCAAGTCGGTGTCTGGGCCACCTGCGAGGATCGGGCATTAGCAAGCAGGGTGTCTTGAAAAGAGCCGGCCGGTTGCAGACGAGTAGACGGTACAAAGACACCGAGCATATGGCCAGATGGACGGTGCTGAGTAGGTCCATACGACTACAGATCTGCTCCAAGAGAACATCGGGGAGGGAATTCCAATCACGGCTCTGCGTGTCAGTCGGTTCTGCCATTGGGGTTTTCAGTGCCTGCGAGCCAGCGGGGAAGTGGATTCAGGCGGGCGAGCGAAGAAGCTTCTCCTCGCGTGGCCGAGCAGTGAGCGGGGGGATATGGTACGCGCAAGCTACCAAGGAAGATGGCGCGGGCGGGCGAGCAGTGAGCGGGGGTAAATGGTGTGCGGCCGATGATGGGGGAGAGAGGAGGAAGAAGAAGAGAGGAGGAAGAAGAGTGGAAGAAGGGGAAGAAAGTGCATTCAATCTCAATTCTACTACTCCCTCCGTCTAGGTGTGTAAGTCACCTTACGAAAACCAAATAATCGCAAAACACTTAGGCATTGTACATTAACTCCCTTCTCTTTTTTGTTTTGTGGCATATCAACCAATAAGATATGTGGGCTGTGCATGCTTTCAATGACTTGAGACTACCAAACATAACTGACTGATTTAGTAACACCAACACGCTGGTTCAGCTTATTAATTACGTGCCCCATCTGCTGCAGTGTGTATTGTCACTTCACTGCGAAGACTAGTTGAATAGTTCTCTCTGACCGAGATGGGGAATAAATGGATCGCGAGGACTTCCTTTCTACAGTATCCCTATGCCTCTACGCTCACTTCACTCATTTTGCTCCGTACCTAGTCACTTGTTGAAATCTATAGCCAAATGGACATGTCAATGGGAGGGAGTAAGCCCCATGCATGCATGCATTCATGCAACATGCAACACTCACACGTACACATGGACGCACGCAACACTCACGCACCCATGCGGCACACAGCACACGATGCAACACACACACTCATGCTCAAGTGCTCAACCTACTCCCTATGTCCGTGAAAGACTATACATTTAGAGATTTACACATTGACCAGGGCATAATTAACCCCCAAAAGTAGCAGACTTATGTGTGCATGCGACCATTGAGATAAGAAGATTAAATGAAGGTTGTTGCATGTTGTAATTAAGGATAGACATGTAGCCTATACCTACAGCACAAGTTGGTGCATTAGTCAATCAATATCGATTTAGATTAAGGGATAAACACATTGGAAGTGTAGATGTACATCATGTAGTACACTCTTTGTTGGAAGACCGAGGGACGACACGTGCATGCACTCACATACACAGCCAGGGCGGTTCGTGCGCAAGGGTTGGACTCGTGTCGTGCCTGCGTAAAGTTTTGTTTAACTGATTTCTTTGCTCTGCCAACTGACAGGTGGGACCCAGAAACCAGGTGGCAATTTAACCAGTCAACAAAGTGCCACGTCGACTATGTGGCCGGTCAGTAGGGTGCAATACGGTGCTCTACGATGAGCTAGTGATCGCATAATCGCCGCAAAACTATATACTGTATAGTGACCGTAAATAGCGTACTATTACATACGTTGACCGCCGATGTATTTTTCTTGTTTCAAATTAAGCCATATTAATCGGAAAGGACGCGGTATGGACTACTACTACTAGTACTAGTACTGCTTTGATGTGTCCCGTCAACTCGCCGAACGAGGACAAGCTTGCTTACTATGCCTCTCCCTCGCCCACGCGTGCGGTGGTTCGCAGGACGAGGAGAGGGTTTTGACTACAGCGCCCTCTCCCTCTCCCTCTCCCTCGCCCTCGCCCTCGCGGTGGACGTATAGCAGTTCAATCGGTGTCAGATTGCCATAAGCATATTGTGTTGTAGTATCATCATTGTTGGACCTTCCGAAGAGGCGAAGAGCCAAGTGCAAGGTTCACACGAGTACGAACTGTTGAACCTCCCGAAGAGGCAAAGAGCCAAGCGCAAGGTTTTATAGGAGTTGTCGTCCTAGTAGGAGTGTACTAGTACAACTATAGCGAACGATGCTACTGTAAGATGCCGCCACATCACGTATATCCAAAGTTGTGCCACCTTTTTTCTCAAAGAGCATGTTGGAGCCCGTGCAACAACCACACAAGTTGCACGTACACATAACACATTTACTAGTAATAAATTCTAAAGGACAAATTCCAGTGTGCCACACAAGTTCATCTCCAACTCATATGATAAATTTGTGCATGACTAGTCTACATATATTCACAGCGCTACCGTTCACAATTACTGTACTCCCCTTACACGTTATAGATGGGCTACATGTCCTCCTCCAGGTTCCAGTCCCAGGTGTTCTTCATGGATGGCACGATCCATAGCGATGGGCAACGGGAATCATTGTCGCAGCTTTCTAGTCCGGTTCCACATGATGGAGACTCATCCAAGCTGAAGCGGCATAAATCAGGGATAGCGTGTCGCAGCATGTCATTCATCCGGCGGTGCGCACTGAAGACACAACCATGCTTCATGAATGGCAGGCCTTCTGTGTCGTGCATGGAAGGTGGCATCCGCTTCACAATGGGGTAGCTGTCCCCGATGAAAAGCGAGTACTCTCCAAGAGTGTTCCTCGGCACCCACGTAGCATCACGGGGGTCGAACTCGGCGCCGTTCATCTGGTACACGCGGCATCCCAGATCAGGACACATGGTGACGTACATAGTCAAGGTCCATGCATAATAATGTTGTGCTCAAATGTGGCGGTTAGTAATATTGTGCAGCAAATAGTACTACTCTGATATAGAGGAAGTAAAATAACCGGCTTATTATATATAGCCACTCTTGGCTACATGGATGAGATAGTAAGACATGGAAAAACAAAAATGGTGACAGCTAGTGGGTTCAAGTCAAGGGCCTAGCTAGCTATACGCGTCCTCCAAGGTAAAAAGTACTCCTACTAGTACTACAAAGTATACTACTAGTACAACAATGAAAGAGAAGGCGAGAGGGTTAAAAAATGGAATACCTGGGTAGATGGTGACGGTCCGATCATGGTAGATTATGTGACCATGTTGCACATCAGTGGTACCATGGGTAACGAATGCTAAGATAGTTGATCCCAATATGCCAAAGTCAGCTACAAGGTTCCAGGTTAGACCAAATTGCGGATGCAAATGCACATCTAGGATCGGCGATCTTATTTTGATCGGGGGATGACTGGTCCCTGCAAAATAATGGAGTACCGTTAGGGATGCAAATGATGGTTTGTGCATTCCGTTTGTAATCTCCCATACCGTAGGATGTCAACCAGATGAAACAAGTCCCCTGGCTTGTACCGCGAAGATGCGGCCTAGATGGCGCACGGCGTCTTCGAACGTGTAGGGGTACAAATCTGTCGTCGCCAACATGCGCCAGCCTCTGCCGTTACTACCACCTGCATTGATGGCAATCCTTATGTCGAACACCGCGATGAGCTAGTAATCGTCGTAGCCGCGTCACTTTGTCGGCGGGTCCGCAATTGCTATCTTCTTCAATCTCATGTAGGCATCATCATACGTATTCTTGCCCAGCCAATCCGGAAGGCCGATCCCAATGGTGGAGAAGGGGTCTACCGAAACGGCCGTACTGCTATGGATGTTGTGCAAAATGATGGTGGTATCCGGCCAGAGGTATGCAAGCCAATCTTCGTTGGCACCGACCCAGACCTATATATAATATGGTGGGCAGCGGAGAAATTACGGGATGGAAATGGAATAACTATGTACTACATGATCAAACTCCATTACTGACCTGCTCATCGGACAAAATCTGACTACCTCTCAATGTCGGCAACTCTAGCGAAGTCAACGTGCAACCATGGCCAGGGAGCGGTGGACTGTTCGAAGGATTGTCCCATAGAAGAACCTTCTCCTCGAGGATGCATGGAAAACCAACAAGCATGGCATGTTTAAGAAGCGTCTTGAAAAAGTTAGTGCAGGAAGCACCGAGTCTTGCGGCGGTGAGGACGTCGGAGCGGCGTGCGATTTCTCCCACAGGATCGTCGTCCAAGGTCTCCCAGCCCCGACGAGGAGGAGAACCGTCTGGCGAATCATGGGAGCAGCGACAAACTGCCTTCTCTTCGGGGGGAGGGGAACTGGCGAGTAGGAGATAAGAGCATAGTAACCGCAGGGCCTCGTCCCTTCCAACTTTAGATCATTCCTCAGGAAGGGGTGAGGCTATTATTTACTACTAGTACCCCCTCCAATTCTTTTTACTCTGCGCATAAGAGCAGACCCGGATACCAAGGCAGGGGCTCGCTGCATGCTTTCTAGATGAAAATACCCCTAGCGCATGGATGGGAGGAGTTAGCAGCTATAAATGCCCCATGCAGCCCATTGGTTGTCCACCCGTGTTCTCCTCTCTCTGCATGCTGCATGGATGTCTCCCTCTCTCTCACATGACTCCATGCGGTGGCGCTGGCCTATGAGAAGCTCGCGGGAGATAGCAATCTTCTCTCCAGAAGTGATTTTTTTGAAAGAAATGGGATTATGGAACGTTATAGGATTGCATTATACTATAAATAATAGCACTAGTAAGAAATTTTTGGCACTAGGTAGTAGTTTTTGGCGTGGATTAAGAAATTTTTGGTATGTTTTTTCCATTTTTTGTACACGCCAACTAGTGTCAAAAAACGTCTTACATTATGTGACGGAGGAGTACGTACTTGTACTGTAGCGGTGCTAGTACTACTTTTCTCAACTAGTAGTGCGATGTACTGTACTTCTAGTCTAGTTTAGTATAGTGCACGAGTTTTGAACTCTTGAATCTCAGGGCCAAGGAGCTACAGTTGGAAGTGGAGGGTACTACTGTTCTCTAGAACCATCGCTGTACTATCAATGCAGGGGAAGTACACCTGCGTAGTGGCCTAGTGGGTACTCTCGGTGCTCTATTCAGCCGCTCCTCTCACGTAGCTGGCCTACTCAGCCGCTCCTCTCACGCACACACTAGCAGCCTGTTTATCAGCGATGGTTACTACGGGGGTAGAACATTCGAGTTATTTGATACAGTGAGACTAGGCTTTTCGCTTCCATTTGTGGAGGTGTAATGGATCTCGTTGAACTTTGTTAGTAGTTCCTTCTTTATGAATGAGATGAAGCAAAGCTTTTGCCTCCGTTTCGAAAAAAACACGGCAAGAGGAATTTCTTTTATAGTAGAGCCGATAATGGAGTGAAGTCCATGCATGCAACGCCACAAGCTACAGAGTAGTAGTAGAGCACTTTACATACAGAGCCATATTGCACAGTTCCCAATGCCCCGCCAAGCTTTTCTGGCTCCTTGGGCTTAATTGGGAGGTGCTAGTTTAAATATGCTACTAGCTGGAAGCTGCAAGCGAGGTGCGGCTAGGGCGAGCACGCGAGCCACGGGATGCTGGGAAGGAAAACCCGTTCACGTGGCTAGGCTGTCCAGTGCACCCAGATTGTGGGGCCGCACGTCCGTTTGACTTCAAAACTCAAACTACCCGTCTAAAATATTGGCTCGCAGCGAAGTGCAGTAGTACTATTTTTTTTAAAAGGCCGCCGTGCGTTCGACCGGGATCGAACCCACAAAACGAGGTATACACTCCCGCGACCACTAGTAGTACTCGTTGGAGTACAACTCAACCTAGAATCGCCTTTTGTCACTAGTAGTACATACATTGTTCCTTACAAGAAACCCCTAAGAGCATGGTTAATAGTATAGCCAGCTGCTGGCTATAAGCCAGTGCCATGTCATCTACAGCCCATCTTATAGCCAACATGTAGTGGTAGTTTATTTCTTATAGCCCGCTGACTCAGCTCTATTGTACTTGCTCTAATAATGCAAGAAACCACTAAAATGCCAAGAAACTACTACCACTTGCATACGTGGTAGACTTAAGATAAGACTACCTTATCAACCATCGTACATGCTCTTACCAACAAAAATCCTCGAGTGACCTCCTACCTCCGGACCATCCACCTAGTCATCCTCGGCCATGGGACGCAGCTACCGCTGCCGACAGAAGGCGAAGTCAAAACCATAGGCGGTGTGGAGCCCATGTTGTGGCAGCCCGGATGCCAGCTCCATCCGGCGCTCACGGCCGCTATCTAGCCAAGATAGCTCCGTTCAGCTGCTTGTCTACAAGGTTTGCTAGCTAGATTGGCAAGGCAGCACAGTGGCTTGCTCGCGCGCGCCGCTCTAAGGCCAGCCATCTGGCTTGAGCGAAGGCCAGCGCGGCGGCTTGCTCGCTCGTGAGTCATGCTCGGGCTAGCCTGCTAACTCGTGCGGAGGCCAGCACGGCGTCCGGCCCGTCCGGCGGAGCGGCGGCCAACTCGCTCAACACCGGCGCCACCGACGAACACGCATCAGTAGTGTTTGAAGTAATGTTCAGGAAAAATAATGATTTGAGGGGGAATAACAGGATAGAAGGTCAGATGTGGGTCCCATGTGTCAACAGTCAAACAAAATGTGTTGGTTTAAGCTGCCTCGTCAGCACGGACATGTGGGCCAACCCTGTCATAAATGGGTTTAAACGAACCTAATCGGTAGGAGTACTAGGTAGTTTTTGGCGTGGATTAAGAAATTTTGGGTATGTTTTTGCTATTTTTTGTACAATAGATTCCTCCTAGGGCTGGTTGAAAGTGATAGTTTTTTGTTAAATACTCTACATATTGTAAGTAGGAGTGAAAGTTAAGCTTTGGAAGCTAATAAGCAAGGCTAGTTACATAGTGCATATGTGTACATGATTGAAAGTAAATATCAACCATGACTGACTAATATCTTGCTGGAAAACTCGAAACTATGGAATACTAGGAAAAGAAATGCATGGTTGGAAATACTAGCAATGTTCATGTCCATTGCAACGAATCATAATTAGAATAATACTTATTCACAAACTTGGTACAAAACACTCTAATTTTGATATACATATGTCACTAGAGATATATTATGTTTCAATTAGAATATATTCCTTGGGCTATTTTGGTGAGGTCAGGGAGGGATGTGGTTGGTTTTAAGATACTAATTATGAGTTTTTCTGCAAATTGGTAGACAAGTGGGATGTTTGTGAGAAAAGGCAACAACTTACCTCACAATCGTTAGATGTAGATCTAATGGCCAGAAACGATGGATGGCAGACACACCAGCATCACCAACTTAGTCTTGTGTAGGAGTACTAGCAAGATCCGTGCATTACACGGAACATCAAGATGCATTTTTTTATAAAACACTTGTTGTGATTGACCCTTGCGGTAGTAATCCCATGTGTAAAAACTAATGATATCTCGAGAAATATGAGATAAGGTGAAGAGGAGTGTGGTGTGGTGGTGTTTGGTGGTCGAACTGAGCGGAGGCATGGGGATTGACGATGCTGGCAGTGGCCACCAGGCCAGTTTGTTCGGAGGCTTCCTTTCTTAATTGCTCAACAATGAGGTTTGTTGGAGATAAGGATGAACAAGGGAAGTCCTTGTCTGCAAATGTGGAGAGGGGTGCGGGTATCTTTGAGTTTAATTTTCATCCGTCAGATATAGATCGGACGGTCTATATTGCAAGATGGCACACGTACCATCATCACCAACTCGGTTTTTTATAAGAGAAGAAATATAAGTATGGAGATACAAACATATTATCAATACTTGCTTCCATAAACTAGCATCTACATTCTATTCAATGCCTCGGCATGTGGGCCCTTAGCACAATGACTTCTCGACTGTGTAAAACAAAGATTTTCCCGTCGCCGACAAGGAGGGGGTGACGGCAGCGCGCTTTTTGGCTTGCTCTAGTCCTAGTAGTCATACTAGGTGGTCTAAGCATGTGTAGATTTATTCTTTTTCACGTCTCGTGTTCACCGTACTGCCACGACTGTTCATGAATAGACGGTAAGTTATTCATGGGGAAACCATTGTGGAGCGTGTTTGTGAGAGAGAGAGAGAGTGCATGTGTGATATGTTAGAGGCTGAGGCAATGATAAGAGATTCTTTGTGTCTATATGTGTGGAGGATAGAGAGAGACATGTACATGGGGCTTTGTGTTGTGTAACATGGAGACACATATACATAATTAGAGAGTGAGTGTGTGAGATACACATGCAGACATGAGGAGAGATGAGGATCCAGGTAAATGGGTGTTTGTGCGTGTCTGTGTGTGTTTGTGCACGCGTTTGTGTGTGAGAGGGAGAGAGTGTATGTGGAGTAGAGAGACCATTGATGATGTAAACCTAGTATAAGGGAAGGGGGAATGGTGTGACATGTGTAGTAGCGAGATAGCACGGGTGCGGGCGGGGGGAGTAGACTATTTGGAAGAGACATCGAGTGTGTGTGGGGGAGAGGGGTGTGAGAGCAAGAGAAAGAGAGAGCTAGCACCAGAGAGATAGAGAGAGAGAGAGAGAGAGAGAGAGAGGAAGAGAGGGGGCGAGAGGGGTCGTTTGTGTCCATAAATGGCGTATAGATAGGGAGACAATGTTGATGTTGTCCGAAATTGGCCTATGAACGGAGACGCAAGGGAAGCGAGTCATCGTGTGTGTGATAGGGACTTCATGAGAGAGCTGGAATAGATGGTGTAGAGAACAATGTGCGAAATCGAGAACGATTATACATTAAGGAGCTATGCAAAGAGTCATGACATATATGTATACAGGGAAGGAGCTGGGGCGGGTCCGCATGTGGGAGAGATAGAAAGAGGAGAGTGGTGCACAAGGAGACAAAGTGTGCTTGTTTGCAGTGGGGGTGGTGTGTGAGGTTAGTGCGCGAGAACCACATAACTAGGGAGATAGACGTTTGGGGGTGACGTTTTGTGTGTATGGGAAATATACACTCTACATAGTGCGTGTGCTTGGGTAAGAGAGATAGTGGGAGACCTAGAGAGTGAGGGAAGAGATGTGTGCATGCCCGAGAGACAAAGTGATAGAGACCTATGTTGGAGTCCGGACTTTACAAGAGAGAGGGGTGTTAATGTGCTTGTGTGTTGGTGTTTGGGGGAGAGAATGACTTCTTTGTGTGTGTGTGGTGGGGGGGTTGACTTCAGATAAAGAGTGAGGTGTCTATATTTGAGGGACTTTAGCGTATTTGAGATATTGTGCACTCATGGTTGATCAATTTGTTTCACAGTTTGTACTATGAGATAACGATACTTTTGAACATGCGTGATATACCTTGATGTACCAGAATTACAAACCTAAGATTGGAATTTTGGAATTCGACTCCATCATTAGCTTTTGTAATTCATTTAAACAGAGGTACATTTTTTAAGCCGGGATTTCGTGATTTCAAATTCATATATCAAACCTAGAGATATACACATACGGGAATGTTCAAACTTTATAACCATCCACTTTATTCATACACATACACATTTTTGCTTTTGTCATCATATTTAGGATAAACACATTTGGAATTTCATTTGAATTGGACCGTATGATGGTATTTGCTTGTAGTAGCTCAATGATCCATATTTGAATTGAATGGACAATCTAAGTTTCAAGTTGGAGACATTGATTTTTAGAACTTGCACATTTTTTTGCATGCAAAACAAACAAATTGTCGGCCATGATATCAGTGTCGGCCGTACGAGAGCAGAATACTTTAAATTTTAGGTGCCAAAAGCTTTCAAACTTCCTGCTCACATCGAAATATCACGCGCCCAAAAGTTTAGCCCTGCGATATTCCTGTTTTACCCCTGCCACATGAATGGAAAAGGGCTGCTTTGGTAACTCCATTGTTTTCCCCTCTTTGCCCCCAACATTCTTCCCCAGAGCCCCTCCCCTTCCCCTCCCCGACCCCCCAACCACGGCAAGCCGCCGAATCTAGTCCTCCGCCGCAACGGTGGACCTCACACCCCGCCGGATCTACCTTCTGCACCTTGGAACCCCCAACTGCGAACTCACCACTTCACCGGAGCCGCTTCAGCGACTGGCTTGTCCACCGCTCCAGATCTCCTTGACCACCATCATGGTCCACCGCACCGGATCTGCTTAACTGGCGCCCTCGTCCACCACAGCGTAGGCCCTTCACTGACTCCCTCGTCCGCCCCTTCGTTGGCCCTTCATACAAGCCCTCGTCCGCCGCAACAGATCCGCCTCACTGAAAGCACTGTACAACGTGCCCGCCGAAGCCTTTGTCCACTGCACCGGACTCGCTCCACGGACACCATATTCAACTCCACCAGCCCTGCTTTACCGACGCCCCAGCCTCATCAGGTTATTTTGATTTTTACTCCTTCAGTTTTTCTCTTTATCGTGCAACTGTTCACTTACGACAGATGAGCTTTCTTGTATGTCGACAGGCGCCGCAACCGTAGCACTGGAGCCGCTTCAGCGACGGCGACGGCCGGCCCAAACTCAACCACAACACGAGCACCATCGATGATCCTTAGCTATCAAGTATGACAACGATACCCATACGCCGCCGAGAATCAGGTACTATTATCCAATGGCCGGCGCCTACGTTCACTTTCCTAGCATAAGCACTGCACCTTTGAATTTCTTCAGGGCATCATTCATGAGACGCGTTATTCTGCTTGCACCTGTAGGGCCATACTTCTGGCAGTGAACATGTTACATGTGCTAAATTACATACTAGTGCACATATAGTTAATATGCTTTAGTTTTGTTCTGATGCCACCTGTTGGTTCCATCAGACTGCTTAATGTTCTCTATGCTTAATTACACATCAGCAAACTAGCATGTGGTTCCGCTGCTTTTTGTTCGTTTTACCCTACATTTTCTGATGCTAGCTGTTGCATCACTGCTCTGAGCCTCTGTTCATTACTTGTTTGTGTGTTCTTGATCTTCCCAAGTTGCATGACTAATTTGATGCTTCTATTAATTATGGAGCTGCCAACCCCATCAAGCAAAATATTTGTTCTTTTGGTGCTGGCACCTCGAACAATCATAAAAATAGAGGGAAGCAGATATACTCCCTCCGATTCTATTTACTCTGCCCATAACTCTTGACCCGCATACCAAGGAGGGCAGTGGTTTCATTTTTCTGGACTAATTTTCCAATTAATTAGGGCAGACGCGGATGGGGCGGGGTACAAAAGGAAACCAGCGCTAGGAATCGGCAACGCGCAGACTAATACGAGAAAACTGAGAAAAAGTTATGCGCAAAGTAAAAAGAATTGGAAGGAGTATTGTCATGTATGCACACACCCTTATTTCATTAGTTTAGATGAACCATTGATGATCAATTCGGACCAGTGCATGCGATTAAAATTAATTTTACCTAAATAGATGGTGCAGAATAAACTACAACAACTAGATTTGCAACCACGGGATGCTGACGATATCTTCAAAGAACATTGCAACAGCAGCTAGGCTTCACAGCAACATATGGTAAGCCAGTGTGTTTTAGTACATGTGAAATGTAATGCGAGTGGGCTACTTTCTTGGCTTGTGCCCTCAACGTGTAATCCTACCGAATTGCAAATAGTTAAGTTGTCTGCTTTGCTGTATTGCTTGATTCGAATGCTTATTTGTTGTTACGCTATACCTGAGTTGGCCAATATGTCAGCAGTGCATGTTGTACTATCATAAAGAAATGCATGCCTATTTCATTTGAGTCCTTAACTTTTCCTCTCAACTTCATCACAAGACTGTCTTTGTAGTTTATATGAGGCCACACTATTAAGTGCTTTCTCAGATTATTTCAACTGCTTAGATGCCTTGGAAACTTAAATATAGCGGTTGTACACTCCCTTTCAACTAGGGATGTCAACTGGGTTCGGTTTAATCCTGATTAAAGTACACTGGTGGTATGATAGTTCAAAAGAGTTTTTATTTTTTTGAGGAAAATGAACTAGGGAGGTAGCAAAAACTATCTATATGGGACTGGCGGATTTTGTTTATTTGCCACTTACATCCCTAGTTTCATCTTGCCATTTTAATTTCTTTTCGGCTGATGCTGCTTCGAACCATTTAAATATAGTTTGCCATGATCAATAATAATTTGCCCGTCGTTTACCATGTAAGCTTACTGCCTGGATCATACGATAACTATCTCTTACTGATGTCCAGTGGAAAGCTTTTAGGATGCCATTCACACTAGGACACAATGTACAACCCCAGAATCTATTTGTGGAAGCAGTGCGCCATCCATGTTACCAGATGGTAGCAGTTCAGAAGCAACACCGCCGGAGAGCAGTCTGAGCACAGATATTATAGTGCTTGAGGCTCTACTAGAGGCAGAAAGAGATGGTGTGGCTACCATGAATGAGGTAATATTTATCTTGAGGCTGGAAATTACGGAATTAGCGGCACGCATTATGCAAGCAACCCAAGAATTGGAGGAAGTAAGAATGTTGCATTTGAAGACGGAGGAGGTCCTGCTGTTTCTGCTATCTGAAGCCCAAGATAATCCCGGTTCTTCTTTAGATACCAGTTCAAATTTTCATTAGATTATTGTACTTGCATGTTGTGTCATGTCTCTGAATGGATTATGTTGCAAGACCCCCTATGTTGTCCATGTGTTGTAATGATCCGAATTTTTTAGGCGACGTAATCCTCAGAACTTGTATGATTGACATAAGGTGAACTGTTTGTCGTGTGAGCATATTGTATTGGATGAAATAACTGTTTGACTCAGAGTGTATCCAGCCTACTGAATTCGAAGATCACGGCATTTCTAAATCATAATCATATATAAAGGTGGAATAAATCTTTGTTGTGGTTTTGAGGAAATAAATAACAAAACGTATAATTATCTGTGGATATTCGTAATCGAATACAAATTGGATTTGAATTTAGTTTGCCAGGTCCCAGGGCAAACGTGAATGCTAATTCTCCCAAGTTTTGAACAAAGCGGCTAAACACCCACTATAATTTGTGGGCTGCTCGAAGCAAGTGTTTGCGAGATGGAAATTACTGTCTACCCCTGACACTTGACATCCTTATCGACAGGATTTACACTACTGTCGATAGGGGTAGACTAGTAACTTCAATCAGACGTGACACGATGGCCTCTGAGCCCATTCAGACACGGTGGGCGCCAAACGTGGGTGACGAAACACATTTGATTCAAGCTCGTCCGAAAGGCATGTGTCTCTTCCTCCATTTCCCCATTCATACACGGTGGGTGGCAAAACAAACTCTCCTCGTCCAAAATCGATGTAGGCTTATATTTTAAATAGGGGCAGATGTGTAACTTCCATCAGACGTGACACACCCACCCTACCTGTCAGCCCCGTTCATACACCATGGGCGCCAACCGTGGGCGGCAAAACACCATCTCCTTGCCCGAAATAGTTACCAGCAAATATTTGGGAGATGCGAGATTACCGTCCTATCCCCAACCGACGCGATGTCTGAAATTTTAAATGGGGGATAAGTTCGTAACTTTCCCCCATTTCAGAGAAGCGTGTCCCAAAGTTTGAGATCCCCCCTCCCCTCCATTTCCCCATTCATACACCATCGGCGGCACGACAACCTCCGCAGTGCGGCCAGCCTCCTCCGTCCGCCACCCCATCCTCCACCTTGCCGGAGCCGCTACCCCTACCCCGTCGTCCACTGCAAGTGATGGACGTCTCTCATCCACGGCGTTGGACCAGCATCCTTTCATCGCCTCCTCTCGCTTCATCGGCGCTGTCGTCCACCTTGCCGTTGCTGCTCCTACGACCGCCTCGTCCACGACAACAGGATATATCCCCCGACCCGACCGTCTGCCGTCTAAAGTCTTCTTCCCTGCCGCCGACAGCCATCGCACCCGCAGCACCCTCAACGTATCAGCATAGGCCTACACAGCGTTGCAAGAGAGGTGGTACTCTTCCATATGTGCTTAAGTTATTGATCTCACCCAGAAAATAGATCGTAATTTGTTTATTGTACTTTTCTTGTTCGTACCAAATTGTAGTGGCTAGTTGAAAGCAAACATTGGTTGCGAAGTAGCTTTGTCCGGTTTGCACCTTTAGATCCACCATGGCACGGGCACTATACTTGTAAAGCTTATGGTTTCCTCCCTTTATATTCACTACCATCATCATAGGTGCTTCGTGTCGTGCTAGCACTGCTCCTCAAGACCTCAACCCAAAGCTTACGTGTTGAAATACGAATCTGATATGATGCTCATATCACTAAAACAGAGAACGTTTAATTGGTCACCTGATGTTCCTATATTCGTTTCGAAAAGCATGTGCGCCACCCACTGGTCCAGCTAGTTCCACTTTCCTGATTTTTCTCTTGATGCTTAGGGTTTTCCCCTTTTATCTACTCTACTATGATCTGCGTAGGTGCTTTCTGTCATACTAGCATTACTCCACCCTTCAAGCTAAACAACACAACACTCAGAATTCGAAAGCTTAGTTGTTCAAATATGATTGTGATATGATACTGATATTAGTTAACCGGCACATTTAATTGGTTAGCTAAAGGTCCCACTTGAGTTTCCAAATGAATGTCACGACATATAGAGGGACAGCATAATTGCATTTCTTTGTCACTTGTTGACCGTACTTTCTTGTCCATACCAAATCTTAATTGTTATTTCAAAGCAAACATCGGTTGCTAACTACCCTTTGCGTGGTTTGCAGCTTCAGATCTGCCATCCCACTGCCACGGTCAACATTGTACTCATCATGCTTATGTTTTCCCCATTTTATGATGACCACAATCAGCCTACGTGGTTTGTGTCATAATAGCACTGCTCCACCCATCGAGCTAAACAAGCTTAGTTGTACAAATTCATATCTGATATTATTGCTGATATTAGTAAAACTGAGAGATGTTTAATTGGTTAGCTAAATGTTCCTACTTTAGTTTCGAAATGAATGTGAGCCACATATGAAGAGACTGGAAAGAATAGTATTTCTCTGTGCGCTTTGGTTCATCATGGGTGGCCAACCGACATTGTATTAAAAGACTTGTAATATCTTCAATCTGCTTGCTCTTCTGCTCTTCTTTAAGATGATACTCTTCTCTTGCGGTCGAATGGTCAAGTCGAGTTGTTCTCCCTTAGTATATTTTGAATCTGGCAGGTCAGGTCGACTTGTTCTTCTTTACTTTTTTCAGCTATCATCTGCGAAGTGTCATCACTTCTGGAGCTCTCATATTTTGACTAGTAGGCCACATTATATTAATGCACACAACAAATTACAACATGCATGGCATCTTTTAAAAGAATTACAGAGATAGCACAAAGGGGTTTACAGGGAGGCAGCATTGGATTAGAATCACTTCTGCATTACAAAGAAAATCTCACTTGTTTTTATGTTTTCATGCATGTCAGATATTGAACATTATCAAAATGAATATGAGAATGGGCGCACGAGAGGAATATTGCGGAATGATCCACTGCCTAACAAACTTGGCATGGTGGAGGATGGCCTATCTTATTCACCCATCAAGGTGCTCGCTCTAACTTTGCAAAGTTGTATTGGTCGCACATATTTTGCTTCTGACCTCTTGCATTACTTCTACTTTGTTACACCATCTGCTTAATTTAAGCATCATATATGAGTATATGCCATACCTATCCATTTTCTATACCTATTCCATGTGTCGTCACAGTATGTTTTTCCAGTCAAATGTTGTTCTTTCGTAATAGGTGTCCAAAAGGAAGAGGGTGAGTGCAGGTCGTCAAGGAGTACAAACTAGGTATTTGGAAAAGGTAGTGATACCTGTTAAATCAGATAGATCAGCACCCATAGAAAACACAGGCCCAACTATATCACACTTTACCCCTACTCTAGTGGCCAAACCCCTATTAGAACTGCTGGGAGCCCAGCGTCAGGTACTGTCTATGATATCAATTCAAAATTTGAACTCCTAAATTTCTTCTTGTGCCTTCCCTTCTCTCTTGTATGAAAACTAAATTCAGATGAATCTTGAAAGGATCAAGAAGAGGTGTCTAGAGGGGGGTGATTAGACACTAAGTGCCAAAAGTTGCAGTTTTTAATATTCTTAAGTTTAAGTGGAGTTTAAGCACAAGTTTAACAAACACAATACATATCAAGCAAGCATGCAATGAGTATATGAGCAGCGGAAAGTAAAGCATGCAACTTGCAAGAATGTAAAGAGAAGGGTTTGGAGTATTCAAACGCAATTGGAGACACGGATGTTTTTGTCGTGGTTCCAATAGGTGGTGCTATCGTACATCCACGTTGATGGAGACTTCAACCCACGGAGGGTAATGGTTGCGCGAGTCCACGGAGGGCTCCACCCATGAAGGGTGCACGAATAAGCAACCTTGTCTATTCCATCACGGTCGTCGCCCACGAAGGACTTGCCTCACTAGTGGTAGATCTTCACAAAGTAGGCAATCTCCTTGCCCTTACAAACTCCTTGGTTCAACTCCACAATATTGTTGGAGGCTCCCAAGTGACACCTAGCCAATCTAGGAGACACCACTCTCCAAGAAGTAACAAATGGTGTGTTGATGATGAACTCCTTGCTCTTGTGCTTCAAATGATAGTCTCCCCAACACTCAACTCTCTCTCACAAGATTTGGATTTGGTGGAAAGAAGATTTGAGTGGAAAGCAACTTGGGGAAGGCTAGAGATCAAGATTCATATGGTTGGAATGGAATATCTTGACCTCAACACAAGTGTAGGTGGTTCTCTCTCAGAAAATGTGTATTGGAAGTGTAGGTATGTTCTGATGGCTCTCTCTACGAATGAAGAGTGGGTGGAAGGGTATATATAGCCTCCACACAAAATCTAACCGTTACACACAATTTGCCAAACTCGGTGGGACCGAATGGTTAAACTCGGTCGGACCAATTCAGCAAACCTAGTGAACGTTAGGATTTTCGGTGGGACTGAGATGCAACTCGGTAGGACCGATATGGTTAGGGTTAGGGCATAACATAATCTCGGTGTGACCGATTACACAAACTCGGTGGGACCGATTTTGGTAATAAGCTAACCAGAGAGTTGGTCAGGCAAACTCGGTGAGACCAATTACACAAACTCGGTGGGAGCGATTTTGGTAATAAGCTAACCAGAGGGTTTGCATTGTAATCTCGGTAGTACCGATTGCTCAAACTCGGTGAGACTGATTTTGGTAATGGACATACACAGAGAGATTACAATCCCATCTCGGTGAGATCGAGATCCCTATCGGTGAAACCGATTTGCTAGGGTTTGTGGCAGTGGCTATGACATTTGAAACTCGGTGGCGCTGGATAGAAAGAATCGGTGGGGCCGAGTTTGACTTTTGGTTTAGGACATATGTGGATGTGGGAAGGTAGTTGAGGGTTTTGGAGCATATCACTAAGCACTTTGAGCAAGCAAGACATTAAGCAACACCTCATCCCCTCTTGATAGTATTGGCTTTTTCCTATAGACTCAATGTGATCTTGGATCACTAAAATAGAAAATGTAGAGTCTTGATCTTGAAGCTTGAGCCAATCCTTTGTCCTTAGCATCCTGAAGGGGTTCCACATCCTCTAGTCCATGCCACTCCATTGTTGAACTTATCTGAAACATACTAGGTAAAAGTGTTAGTCCAACAAGAGATATGTTGACATTAATTACCAAAACCACCCAGGGAGCACTTGTGCTTTCAATCTCCCCCTTTTTGGTAATTGATGACAACATACATCAAAGCTTTAGATAAAGATATAGAGAATAGCAAGTAAAGCTCTGGAAAGACATGTAACATGCATAGGCTCCCCCTACATGTATGCAATCATGTGAATATTGAATATAGGAGCATGTGAATGCGTAAACATGACAGAGTAAGCAATGTGTTACATGTATCTTGGCTATATGCATCAGAGCACATGATGTGAATGTGAGAAATGTACCTTCATGCTCATGAGTCCTTGCAAACAGTATGTACATCAGCAAGAACTTCTCATTCACATGACTGTGATGCATATACTTACCTTGTGGTCTTGAGTTGGCTTAGGATGGGATGAACCTGCGTAAACAAGGTTAAATAACACAGATACACCTACTGACCAGAGCAAGCAAGAGAACCCACAAGAGAACCAAGACTGGGATGACACGTAGAGTGAGTACTAAGTACCACATTGGATATAGACATGTCCCCAAAGGTAAAGATATGCAATAAAATCAGAGATTTCCTTCCCTTAAATGTCTTTCTCCCCCTGAATCTGCATGGGATATTGGGAGAAGATAGGGAACAGAAAATCAGAGCAACAAAAAGGAGACAACAGAGCTTGAGCTAAAGCAAGCAACCAAACATGTCTTTCCCCTCTTAAAGACATGTGACATCTCTCCTCTTAAACACCAAGCATCTGGGGTCTTTGATGATTTTACTTTCTCCTAGTTGAGAAACTCTCTTCCCCTACGTATTCTCTCTTTCTCCCCCTATAGGAAGGATTAAGCTTTGATGTGATCTCTCTCTCCCCCCCTTTGACATCAATTTCCAAGAAGGGCTCTTCTGGACATGTGATACAAATGGGTTGGTCCTTGAGTCACAGACCAAAGCAGCATGTCTAATATGATGCTGGTAGAGGACAAGAATCATTGAGTGGAGCTGGAGCAAATAGAAATCAGGAATAAGTGGCAAGTTGGTTTTCCTGTGATGGAAGTGGTGACTCCGAGTTGTGTGCTTCGGTTGCACCGAAAGATTTCGGTTGGGCCGAAGAGAACAAACCGGTGTGACCGAGTTCATGAGAGTGAAACCACTTGTCACCTCAGCTCACTAGACAAGTAAGATCTCACAAGGATATGCAAGGAATTTACTGAAAGATTTGCAATGAATTGGATGCAGAAAATGCAGAACAAAAAAGGAAAGAAAAGAAACTAAAAGTTCTAGATGAAGTTTTTTTGAAAGGGGAAACAAATGTGCAAATGCAAAAGCACGGAGAAACACTAGAGAACTTCATCTAGAAATGGTCGGTGACAAAGTCACCTATGTTAGAGTATATTGACTTAGGAGTCAAGTGAGAGCACTTGATCATAGGTCATACTCATCGTTTAAGCTCAAAATGGGGTTACCATTTTTCATTTAAGCATCTTGATGTATTCACATCTTGTCGAGTTGCTTTGGCTCATGACTTGGAGTAAAACTTCTCTAAGATGGAATAACATACCTTGGGTGGTGGTGTTGATCTTGATCATGTAGTTGAACTTGTGTGGGTTGCTCAAGGTTGATGTAGTTCATCAAGAGTTGGGAGCACCGCTTGGAGTTTGAGTTCATCTACCTACATGGGTTAGCTTTGCAAGGAAGAGCACTTGTGTATCCAAAGTGACAATCATGAGACTCAACATAGAATTTGCCAAAGGATATGTTTGAATGGTTTCGTGCTTCCTTGTCTTCAACCACCATTGTGTAGAGACTTGGTGATGTAGAGATTGCTCAAGATGTGAGTGTGTGGCAATCTCATAGATTTAGATTCAACCAAGTACCTACACGGGTTAGATAACATGAAAGGTACAAATATATCCAAGACATATGAATAGCATCATAAGAGCAATATCGAGGATTAGTCATAGGCTCATGCCCCGCATGTATCAAATGGAGTTCCTACTCCAAGTTTGAAGCATCAATGATGTTCAATTCACCTCTCAACCTGCAAAACACTTTCTCATCAAGTGGTTTAGTGAATATATCCGCCAATTGCTTATCGGTGCGAACATGCTTAAGGTTAATGTCCCCTTTTGCAACATGATCTCGAATGAAATGATGTCGAACTTCAATATGCTTAGTTCGAGAATGTTGCACGGGATTATGTGCAATCTTAATAGCACTTTCATTGTCACATAGCAATGGAACATGTTTCACATATATCCCATAATCTTTAAGAGTTTGGGTAATCCAAAGTAATTGAGCACAACATGAACCAGCGGCAATGTATTCCGCTTCGGCGGTGGATAAGGATACCGAGTTTTGTTTCTTGGAAGACCAAGACACAAGAGATCTACCAAGGAATTGACAAGTACCCGAAGTGGATTTTCTATCAACCTTGTCTCCGGCATAGTCCGAATCGGAGTAGCCAACAAGATCAAAAGAGGACCTCTAGGGATACCAAATGCCAAAATCTGGTGTATGGATTAGGTATCTCACTATCCTTTTCACAGCCTTAAGATGACACTCTTTAGGAGCAGCTTGATATCGTGCACACATGCACACACTTAGCATAATATCGGGACGAGAGGCACATAGATATAACAATGAACCAATCATAGAGCAATAAACCTTTTGATCAACCGGTTCACCATCTTTGGTCAAATCAAGATGTCCACTAGTAGGCATGGGTGTAGTCATACCTTTGCATTCTTGCATATTGAACTTCTTGAATAAGTCCTTGGTGTACTTCGTTTGAGAGACAAAGGTACCTTCCTTAGTTTGCTTGATTTGCAAACCGAGAAAGAATTTGAGTTCACTCATCATAGACATCTCAAACTTCTCCGACATTAGCTTTCCAAACTTCTCACTAAAATGAGGGTTAGTTGAACCAAATATGATATCATCAACATAAATTTGGCACACAAATAGTTCTCCATTAACCCTTTTAGTAAAGAGAGTAGAATCAATTTTACCAATTTCAAAGCCTTTTTCAATAAGGAACTTGGTCAAGCATTTATACCATGCTCTAGGAGCTTGTTTAAGACCATAAAGGGCTTTGTGAAGTTTGTAAACATGATTAGGTTTCTTAGGATTGACGAAGCCGGGAGGTTGCTTAACATAAACTTCCTCCTCGATTTTTCCATTTAGAAAAGCACTTTTAATGTCCATTTGGTACAAGGTGATATCATGGTGATTAGCATAAGCAAGTAAGATGCGAATGGACTCAAGTCTAGCAACGGGAGCATATGTCTCGGCATAGTCCATACCTTCAACTTGTGTGTAGCCTTGGGCGACGAGACGTGCTTTGTTGTGAACCACTTGTCCATCTTCATCTTGCTTGTTGTGAAACACCCATTTGGTACCAATGATGTTGTGGTTTTTGTCGGGCTTCTCGACCAATGTCCACACTTGATTTCTCTCAAAGTTGTGTAGCTCTTCATGCATAGCGTCTATCCAGTCCGGATCCTCCAATGCTTATTCAACCTTCATAGGTTCAATGCTAGAGATGAATGAGTAATGTTCACAAAAGTTAGCTAAACGAGTTTTAGAGCGAGTGATTCTCCCGGTTTGGATATCATTATAGATTTGCTCGACGGGATGATCCTTAGCAATTCTTGCTCGAACTCATGAAAGCTTTTGCTTGGGTCGGGGTGGAACATCCTCTTCATCTTGTGTTTCTTCTTGGCCTTCTTCATTGTTAACGTTGTCGTTCTCTTGTCATGGTGGAGAAGGAGGTTGTTGATGTTTATCTTGGTGCGCTTCCTCGTTTTCTTCATCTTGGCGTGTCCCACTTGTGGATGCTTCCGTATCAACTCTTGGTTCACCTTGTCGTGAGGTAGAAGCTTCCACTTGGACGGACGAGGTACTCTCCTTCACTTCTGTTGGACGAATCTTGCCAATGGACAAGTCTTGAATTGCTTCCGAAGGGTCTTTGTCTCATACATCAATTGGCAATTTCTCTACTTGCGAGCCGTTAGATTCATCAAACTTCACATCTACCGTCTCTTCAACCTTTCGGGTGAAATTGTTGTAGACATGGTAAGTGTGAGAGTTTGAGCCATAACCAATTAGGAAACCTTCATGAGATTTAGGAGCAAATTTAGAACGACGATGCTTATCAAGAATGTAGCACTTTGAGCCGAATACTCGAAAGTATCCAACTTGGGGTTTGTTACCGGTGAGGAGCTCATATGCCGTCTTGCCGAGTAGCTTGAGAAGATACAAGCGATTTGTTGCATGACAAGCTGTCTCAACCGCTTCCGCCCAAAAGTGCTTTCGTGTTTTGTACTCATCAACCATCGTTCGTGTCATCTCGATAAGAGTCCGGTTCTTCCTTTCAACAACTCCATTTTGTTGAGGTGTGTGTGTAGCCGAGAACTCGTGTGAAATCCCTTCTTCGTCAAGAAAGGTGTCCACATTTGCGCTCTTGAACTCCGTTCCGTTATCGCTCTGAACCTTCTTGATCTTCACGTCAAACTGATTTTGGGCCTTCCTAGCGAAGTTTTTGAAGATCTTTTGGACCTGCGATTTGTCATCAAGAAAGAACACCCACGTAAATCTTGAAAAATCATCAACTATGACTAGACCAAATGAGTTACCACCGAGACTCTTGTAGGCATTTGGACCAAAGAGATCCATGTGAAGTAGCTCGAGTGGTCTTCTTGTGGTCATGATGTTCTTCGCGCGGTGACTTCCTCCAACTTGTTTCCCTGCTTGACAAGCACTAGAAAGTCTATCCTTGTCAAATATGACATCTTTTATTCCAAGGATATGATCACCTTTAATAAGCTTATCAAGATTTCGCATACCAACATGACCTAGTCTTCTATGCCACAACCAGCCTTTAGAAGATTTGGTAATTAAGCAAGTTCTAGGTTGAGCCTTTTTAGTGAAATCAACAATGTAAAGATCTCCTCTACATATACCGGTAAAGACCATTTTATGATTGTCTCTACGAAACACTTGGTAATCTACTTCAGTGAATAAGACATTGAAACCGAAATCCGCAAGTCTAGAAACTGAAAGTAAATTTTATCCAAGGGATTCAACGAGCATGACATTTTGTATGGAGCTATCATATGAGATGGCCACCTTACCAAGGCCAACCACCTTACCCTTTGAATTATCACCAAAAGTGACATATTTTCGAGGGCCGTCGTTTTCAGCAAGCTCACAGAACATATCTTTATCTCCGGTCATATGATCAGTACATCCACTATCAAGGACCCATTCCTTTCCTCCAGCCATGTAGCCGCGAAGATTTGCCATAAGACCAAAGTGTCTCATCGCATCATCGAGATCATAGTCACTATCATCATCATCATCCTCCTCATCTGAGTATTCATGTTCAACATCATCTTGTGATTGATCAATTCCTAGAGAAGGCAATTCATTAGATAAATGATCATTTCTATAGTTATATTTATGAATTCTAATAGCTCTGGAAATGATATTGCTAATGATTCCAACATCTCCTTTGGCACTCGTAAGATTAGTAAGCTCAAATAAGCAGTCACCAAATTTGGGATCATTGGAACTCATCTTAATTAAAGCAATAGACTTATGGAGGATTTCATCTAGATCTTTCAAGGAGTAATTAGGAAAGAGTTCCTCAAGAAATTTACATATGGTGTAGGCACACTTGAGGGTAGGCAAACATCTAATCAAGTTTCTAGGCAAGCCTCTAGTGATAAGATTAACAGTTCTAAGATTGCGAATCATGTCAATATCTTCATCTAGGGTAGGGTGCAAAGGATCAACATGAGGTGCACAAGGGCTAGTAATGTACTTGTTCAAATGATATTCATTGGAAATCTCAAGCATTTCATTTTTCCACTCATGAAAATATTCTCCATCAAGAATAGGCACTCTATGTCTAAGACTCCCCAAAGTAGACACATCCATCTTCCTCCAATGGTGTTTAAACCAAGGCAATGGAGACCAAAGCTCTGATACCAATTGAAAGGATCGAGAAGAGGTGTCTAGAGGGGGGGTGATTAGACACTAAGTGCCAAAAGTTGCAGTTTTTAATATTCTTAAGTTTAAGTGGAGTTTAAGCACAAGTTTAACAAACACAATACATATCAAGCAAGTATGCAATGAGTATATGAGCAGCGGAAAGTAAAGCATGCAACTTGCAAGAATGTAAAGAGAAGGGTTTGGAGTATTCAAACGCAATTGGAGACACGGATTTTTTTGTCGTGGTTCCGATAGGTGGTGCTATCGTACATCCACGTTGATAGAGACTTCAACCCACGGAGGGTAACGGTTGCGCGAGTCCACGGAGGGCTCCACCCACGAAGGGTGCACGAAGAAGCAACCTTGTCTATTCCATCACAGTCGTCGCCAATGAAGGACTTGCCTCACTAGCGGTAGATCTTCACGAAGTAGGCGATCTCCTTGCCCTTACAAACTCCTTGGTTCAACTCCACAATCTTGTTGGAGGCTCCCAAGTGACACCTAGCCAATCTAGGAGACACCACTCTCCAAGAAGTAACAAATGGTGTGTTGATGATGAACTCCTTGCCCTTGTGCTTCAAATGATAGTCTCCCCAACACTCAACTCTCTCTCACAGGATTTGGATTTGGTGGAAAGAATATTTGAGTGGAAAGCAACTTGGGGAAACCTAGAGATCAAGATTCATATGGTTGGAATGGAATGTCTTGACCTCAACACAAGTGTAGGTTGTTCTCTCTCAGAAAATGTGTATTGGAAGTGTAGGTATGTTCTGATGGATCTCTCTACGAATGAAGAGTGGGTGGAGGGGTATATATAGCCTCCACACAAAATCTAACCGTTACACACAATTTGCCAAACTCGGTGGGACCGAATGGTTAAACTCGGTCAGACCGATTCAGCAAACCTAGTGACCGTTAGGATTTTCGGTGGGACCGAGATGCAACTCGGTAGGACCGATATGGTTAGGGTTAGGGCATAACGTAATCTCGGTGTGACCGATTACAAAAACTCGGTGGGACCGATTTTGGTAATAAGCTAACTAGAGAGTTGGTCAGGCAAACTCGGTGAGACCGATTACACAAACTCGGTGGGACTGATTTTGGTAATAAGCTAACCAGAGGGAATCTCGGTAGTACCGATTGCTCAAACTCGGTGAGACCGATTTTGGTAATGGACATACACAGAGAGATTACAATCCCATCTCGGTGAGATCGAGATCCCTATCAGTGAAACCGATTTGCTAGGGTTTGTGGCAGTGGCTATGACATTTGAAACTTGGTGGCGCTGGATAGAAAGAATCGGTGGGGCCGGGTTTGACTTTTGGTTTAGGTCATATGTGGATGTGGGAAGGTAGTTGAGGGTTTTGGAGCATATCACTAAGCACTTTGAGCAAGCAAGCCATTAAGCAACACCTCATCCCCTCTTGATAGTATTGGCTTTTCCTATAGACTCAATGTGATCTTGGATCACTAAAATAGAAAATGTAGAGTCTTGATCTTGAAGCTTGAGCCAATCCTTTGTCCTTAGCATCTTGAAGGGGTTCCACATCCTCTAGTCCATGCCACTCCATTGTTGAACTTATCTGAAACATACTAGGTAAAAGTGTTAGTCCAACAAGAGATATGTTGACGTTAATTACCAAAACCACCCAGGGAGCACTTGTGCTTTCAAATCTCCTTGCTCAAAGGATCATACGATCTCAAAACAATAATGGGCTCTACATTGCTCTTGTCAGTACCTCTCTCCCTTTTGCCTTGTAACATTGTACTTAATTCATTGCTATTTGATTATGTATCATCAGTCTGCACCTGAGCTTCATTATCCTCTGTTTCTTCCAATATTATTTGATCTATATTTACTCTTTGCAAAATGTAGAATAATGGCAACGCTTATAAAGAATTTTCTTTAGGGAATTTATTGAATTATCCTTCCATCAACATGGAGAAGGGCTTTGTCCAGCCCGTGTTAACATGTAATGTAAGTTCATCCTTCTCAAGCCTTCAAACTTTGTTCTAGTATAGATTTGGATAGGCATCATTTCCTCCACTGTTGTTTGCTTTGCTGTTTACATCTGAGTGGATGTTTGCAACAACTACCAGTTTCAAATTGTAGTTGTAAAAACATGTTCCTTATGCAGAACAGATCCATTTATTTGCTTATATAATTGTGAAACCTGTTACGTGTCTCCTTGTTTCTCTTTCGGACTCGTATCTCTTACACCAGGCAGAACTTTAGGGAAGATAGTGAGCCAAACCATCTTGAGGACAGCGAGATGACCCCAAGGTCCTGTCTTGATGAAGACAGTGAGTTGAAGCTACTCACCAGTAGGTGTGAGACAACCTCTGTGCAGTCGCTGCCTCAATCAGTCCGACTTCTTCAGTCTCGACTTAAAGCGGAAAGGCTTGCTTCAGCTCAGCTCCGACTTGAAGTCAAAGATGCAATGAAGATGTCAGAGGACTGTCGTGCGCACCATCATGCCTTAAATCTAGTGTTGATGCATCTATCATTGACACAACTAAGGTCTACTCAGCTTCTTCAGTTGTTTGGGGGGGCCGACCTGGCCAGGCCTAGTGCCTTCTGAAGTGCTCTCAGTTTTGTATATTCTTTTGTTGGTGCGTTTATTTGTACTGGTGGCGAACTTTGATGCCCAGTGGATGTAATATGTGTGATAGCCGTGATAGCCTAGCGTAAGTTGCTTGCTTATTTATTTCCTTGTTGTCTTGTTTATTTGTTTGCTTCTAGTCATTGCAGTTCTTTTTCTGCGGTTTGCTAGTGGCTGCAATAACCTATTTTTTAAAACTAGGCCACAATAACCATGGGCTAATATTTATTGTAGTGACACTAGGCCTCCTACGGGCCGTAGAAATAGTGGGCCTCCTACGGGCCGTAGAAACAGTGGGCCTTCTACGGGCCGTAGAAACAATGGGCCTTCTACGGGTCGTATCATCAATGGGCCTTATACGGGCAGTATGATCGATGGCCAAACATGGGCCAATAACAGGCCGCATTATGGCCGTAAACGGGCTAGAGTTGGAATCGTCCGTTCATGGGCCGACCATAACGGGCCATCGTTAATAGGCCGTATTTGATGACGCTATGAAAACGGCCCAACGTATTAACGGACCACAAACGGGCCAACTATAACCACGGGCTGAATTTGGCCCACAAGCAGAAAATGACAGTAACGGGCCGTAAGTAAACGAATGCTGGAAATGAGCCCAAGAATAAATGGGCTCTGAGAAGGCCGAAAGATAACATGGGCTGGAAACAGCCCAACGGAATAATGGGCCATTAATGGGTATAAAGTGATACACTGTTCATTACGGGCCAGATTCACCACGGGCCGTTAATGGGTGTAAAGTGATACACTGTTCATTACGGGCCACTTTCACCACGGGCCGTTAGTAGGCCAAGAGTTACATAGGGCCTCATATGGGCCGAAAGACGTCATGGGCCATACATGGGCCAGAAGTGAAAACGGGCTGGAATCATATTGGATGGCCCAGATGACGCTACTAGGCCTAATTCGGATAGGGCGTAACGGGCCTTGGGTTAGCGGGCTGTAAATGGGCTATATTCGAACAGGCCGTTAACAGGCTTTCCATGGGCCGGCCTACAGCTTTTGACCAAGTCAAACGGGCCGGCCTTTTCACAAGAATGGGCCTCTGTTGGGTCGTGCCACGTGTCGGCGTATCATAGGCGCCTTCCGTCCAATGAGTGGTTAACATCTGTCCTAACGATGAGCCGACACGTGTTTCCTCCAGCCAATGATGATTTTACACGTGGAAAATCCCCATTGGTCGGGGTTGTTAACGGGTTATCAGATCCAAAACCCGACCCGATAGCTTAACGGCATTTCGTCACGGTGGATGCCATGTGTCGGTCACCCTTGACGAAAGCACTTCTGTGACGCGCGATTTATCGTCATGGAAGTGGACACTTCCGTGATGATAATTTTGGTAATGTCATGGAACACTTCTACGACAGTAGAGGTATGACTATCTTGATTCTGTCATAAATTTGTCATGGATGTACATGCATGACAAAACAAAGAGACCTACTGTGACAAACACTATCATCACGGAAGTGTATTTTTTTGTAGTGGGCTCTGCCATGGCTACCGCCAAAGCTTGGATGCGTTCTCCCAAATCCTCGACAATCACCATGGCCCAATCAAAGGCCTTATCACGGGCAAGTTCCATTCCAATGGCAAGGACCGAGCCAAGCTTGACGAGTGGTTCTGATCCCCTGCCATAGATCAGCTCGAGAAGCTCAGTTTTAATGATGGGCATATGCGCTTCCTGCCAACGTCCGCGCTCCGCTTCGCGCCCACACTACACCTCGCCAAGTTCATGAACTGCCATCCCCCCTTAATGAGCGCCCGCTCTTTTTCTACCATGACCGAAGCACCTCGAGCTCATCACCGTCCGCATCCCAAAGGATGACATGGAGCGCCTGCTCCGCGGCTGTACTGCACTCGACTTCCTTCGTCTTCAGGCGATGAATTGGTTGAGTACCTTGCACATCACCTCCAGGACTCTCTGAACTATTTATGTGTGTTGCTGGTGCTGCAATGAGAGATCACAAAAGGTGGACCACAATATGGTCATTGAGGACACACCTTCACTTGAGAGATAACTTGTAGTTGATCAACAAGGTCCAACAAGAATCAATGTCATTTCTGCGTCGAAATTAAAAATGGTGGGCTACTCGTCTGTCAAATACTACAATTTCCATGTACAATAATCGCCTTATACCTCTCCTTTTTTTGAAAGGTATACCTCTCCTTCTTGATATCAACGTTATTTCTAGTTTTGAAGATGTATGTTCATCTTTCATCCAGCGAAGCTTCACCCAGACTCTAGGCACAGTGAAGGTCTTGGCACTAGAATCTGTCGGCCCCAATCTGGACCAAGTTGTCAGTTACCTGAGATGCTTTCCGTGCCTGAAGAAGCTGTATATTGAGGTGATGTTCCTTTCCTATTAAATGTTAACCATAAGGGAGTTCAATTTTTTGCACCTTTTCCCAAGTTTACAATGACAACGTACTACGATTTCTGAAGGAATTTTGGAGGATTTTAGGACATACACCCCCACCCCATATTGGTTGCTTCATTCATATGGTTACAATCATCCATAAGCATTTCTCCTTTGGATTCATCTGTACTAGTTTTCTTAGGGAATTTTTCATCCAATCCAACCTCTTGTGAAGAAAGCTACATGTTTCTAGATTGTAATCAAATGCCCATGTTAATCATGTCAAATTGAAGATGGCACGTTGGTGCATTTTACAAATCCTGCAAACCAAATGGGCGTGTAGCAGTGTTCAAAACTGCATGTAGGCACTAACATGTTCTCTTCTTTTGCAGATAATAATAGGACCAGAGGTGGATAATGTTTATAACGACAATCACATCCAATGCCTGGATCTGCATCTCTCAAATATTACTTTGAACTCCTACCGAGGGACCTTACCAGAGATTACACTCGCCAGGTTCTTTCTTACCAGAGCAAAGGTGTTGAGGGTACTGAGGTTGAACACACATTTAATTAGGAAAGATGAATGGTATGATTATCAGAGCCGACAGGTACTACGGAATGGAAGAGCCTCCAAAAATGCTAAACTTCGTATTGGAAGAGCATATGCCGGAGCAATTGGAAGTCACTATGTCAAACCCAAACATGACTTGTCAGTGGATGATCCCTTTGCAGAAATGACGATGCTTGCAATGTTTGAATTTGGGCGTTGTAATCTTTCAATTTGAACCTTGCAATATTTATGGCATTTGTTATATTGGAACGTTTATGTTCTCTTATCTCAACGCAAATAGTTCATTCGAGTGACCCGCATGTCGTATATCACACACACCCTTATCTGGCTGACCGTTTCTTTTGTGCTGCCTAATCACAATTAGTTCATCGAAGTGAACCGCATGTCGTACATCGCACACACCTTGATCTGGCTGACCATTTATTTTGTGTTACCTAATCACAAACAGTTCATCCGAGTGAACCGTATGTTGTACATCGCACACACCTTCATCTAGCTGCCCATTTATTTTGTTCCTCCTCATCGCAAATGGTTGATTGAACTGAACCGTATGCCCTTTATCGCACACGCAACTAAAATCTGAATCGTGTTTGATGCATCCTCCATTAAAAATGTTTTGCACCTTTTCTGATGGGTTTTTTACACCACCATTTGCGATTATTGCATCGCACACAGTTCTGTTGAAGGGTCTCTGATCACAGCGTTGCGTTAGCAGCATCCTCCAGTAGTGCTATCTCTATCAGATCACACTCTTGTTCGTGACCGTGAAGGGACTGACAACCCCTTTTTCACGTTGTGTGCAAGTGTTTGTTAATTTATGGAGGTGCATAGATTGGAGACTTGTGTGTGCCTCCTACTGGATTGATACATTGGTTCTTAATTGAGGGAAATACTTATCTCTACTTTGTTGCATCACCCTTTCCTCTTCAAGGGAAAAATCAACGCAAGCTCGAGAAGTAGCAGCAGCAGCAAGCACTGATACATCTCCAACATATCTACTTTTTCTCACGCTTTTCCTCTTGTTTTGGACTCTAATTTGCATGATTTGAATGAAACTAACCCCGAATTGACGTTGTTTTCAGCAGAACTACCATGGTGTTGTTTTTGTGCAGAAATTTTTTTTCTCAGAATGGAACGAAACTTTGCGAGGATTTTTTATATCAATAATAAGAATTTCTGGAGCCAAGACCCACCAGAGAGGGGCCTCTAGGTGGACACAAGCCACCAGGGCGCGCCCCCTCTTCTGGCGCGCCCAGGTGGGTTGTACCCACCTGGTGGCCCCGCTGATGACCCCCCTGATACAATAAAATCACATTATTCCAGAAAAAATTAGGGAGAAAGAATTATCGCGATCCACGAGACGGAGCCGCCGCCAAGCCCTGTTCTTCCTCGGGAAGGTAGATCTAGAGTCCGTTTGGGGCTCCGGAGAGGGAGATCTTCGTTCTTCATCATCACCAAACCTTCTCCATCACCAATTCCATGATGCTCCCCACCGGGAGTGAGTAATTCCTTCGTAGGCTTGCTAGTCGCTAAGGAGTTAAATGAGATTCATCATGTAATCAAGTTAGTTGTGTTAGGGCCTGATCCCTAGTATCCACTATGTTCTTATATTGATGTTGCTATGACTTTGCTATGCTTAATGCTTGTCACTTTGGGCCCGGGTGCCATGATTTCAGATCTGGACCATTTATGAATTCATCATTATATCCATGTGATCTTGCAAGTTATAGTTACCTACTACGGTTATGATCCAACAACCCCGGAGTGACAACAACCGGGCCCACTCTCGGTGATGATCGTAGTTTGAGGAGTTCATGTATTCACTATGTGTTAATGCTTTGTTCCAGTTCTCTATTAAAAGGAGGCCTTAATATCCCTTAGTTTCCAATATGGACCCCGCTGCCACGGGGGGGTAGGATAAAAGATGTCATGCAAGTTCTTTTAATAAAGCATGTATGACTATTTACAGAATACATGCCTACATTATATCAATGAACTAGAGCTAGTGCCGTATCGCCCTAGGTTATAACTGTCACATGATGAATATCATCCAACAAGTCACCAATCCAATGCCTACGAATTTATCCTTATTGGTCTTGCTGTGTTACTATTGCTATCATCATTGTTACACTTGCTACAACTGCTGCTATCAATGTTACTGTTATTGTTGCTGCTGTCACTATTATCAAAACTATTGAACTACTTTGCTACTGATCAATTTGCTGCAGATAATTAATCTCCAGGTGTGGTTGAATTGAAAACTCATCTGCTAATACCTTCAAATAATCTTTGGCTCCCCTTGTGTCGAATCTATAAATTTGGGTTGAATACTCTACCCTCGACAACTATTGCGATCCCCTATACTTGTGGGTTATCAAGACCTTTTTCTGGCGCCATTGCCGGGGAGCATAGCTATATTTGTTGAGTCACTTGGGATTATTATCATATTATCACTATGAAGAATTTGAAGGATCCAAAGACTAATATTTATCCCTCTAAGACGAGGGGAGGTAAGGAACTGCCATCCAGTTCTTCTTTAGATTCACCTTCTACTATGAGTAAGCTTGCAACACCACCACATGCTATTAATCCTAATATGTCGCAAGTTATTGATGATGGTACTTCTACTATGAATGATGCTTATGATGATGCTAGTACCTTGCTTGATAATGATGATGTGCCACTTGGTGATTTTTCTTGATGAACAAATTGCTAGAGTAATACAACATGATGTTGAATCTGATGATGAGCTAACTGAAATTCCTGAAACACCTGCTAGAACTAGCCTTGCAAGATATGAATTGCCTAAGGTACCGGAAGGTTATGTTATGAGTGAAGTAGCAACTAGAGATATTCTTGCTTGTAATGATAGAGATGATCTAGAGAAATTACTATGCAAGTATAAAGAAAAATCTCTGAATGCTAGAATAAAATGTGATCCTAAGTTTGCTACTTCACCTATCTGTATTGATGATAAGGATTATGAATTCTCTGTCGACCCAGAGTTAATTACTTTGGTTGAATCCGATCCTTTCCATGGTTATGAAACTGAAACTATTGTGGCACATCTTACTAAGTTGAATGATATAGCCACCCTTTTTACTCATGATGGGAAAACTCGTTATTACTTTATTCTTAAATTATTTCGTTTCTCATTAAAGGGTGATGCTAAAGCATGGTACAATACTCTTACTCCTGGTTGTGTGTGTAGTCCCTAGGATATGATTTATTACTTCTCTGAAAAATATTTTCCTACTCATATGAAACAAGCTGCCTTACAGGAAATATTTAACTTTGTGCAAACTAAAGAAGAGAGTCTCCCACAAGCTTGGGGGAGGCTTTGCTAGTTACTTAATGCTTTGTCTAATGATCCTCTTAAGAAAAATGAAATACTTGATATCTTCTATAATGGACTAATCGATACTTCTAGGGACTTCCTAGATAGTTGTGCTGGTTATGTTTTCAGGGAACGAACTATTACTCAAGCTGAAGAATTATTGAATAACATATTGAAAAATTATGATGATTGGACTATTCTTGAACCACCTCCCTAAACCCACTCCGAAGAAGAGGGGTATATTATATCTCAGTCTGAAGATATGCAAGAGGCAAAGAATTCCATGAAGGAAAAAGGTATTAAAGCTGAGTATGTGTAAAAATTACCTCCTATTAAAGAAATACATGGGCTTAATACACCACCACTGCCTAAGGTGGTAGAGGCAAATTCTCTTATGAAGTTTAATGAAAATGATAATCCTCACAAGATGCATCCTAGTTAATGCCTTTATGGTTTGAAAACTATATTAGGAAACATGATCACTTCAATGCAAATGTTATGAAACAATTGAAATATAATTCTGATATGATTGCTCGCTTAAGTGACTTGTTATTTAGAATACCAAATGATGTTAGAGGTGTTGGAAAACATGCTTCTACGGTTCAAACCCAACTAGAACAAGTTGCTAAATCACAAAGAGAATTACTTGATGAAATGAATCATAATAGGCATGACTTTGCTGTTTGAGTGCAACTAGAGGAGGTAAAATGACTCAAGAACCACTTTATCCTAAGGGACACCCAAAAATAATAGAACAAGATTCACAAAGAAACAACACTAGTGCACCTAGTCCTTCTAGAAAGAAAAGGAAAAAAGAAAAATGATGGGACTTTGCACACTTCTAGTGAACCTAAAACAGAAAAACCTCCTCATAATGATAATGAAACTTCTATCTCTGATGCTGAAACTCAATCTGGTAATGAACACTCACCTAGTGATAATGAAAAAGATAATGCCGATGTTCATGAAGACACTCAACCAAATGATAAAGAACCAAATAATGATGTTGAGATAGAACCACCTGTTGATCTTGATAACCCACAACCTAAAAATAAAAGGTATGATAAAAGAGACTTTGTTGCTAGAAAACACGGTAAAGAAAGAGAACCATGGGTTCAAAAACCTATGCCTTTTCCACCCAAGTCAACTAAAAAGAAAGATGATGAAGAATTTGAACGCTTTGCTGAGATGTCGAGGCCAGTCTTTTTGCGTACTCGCTTGACTGATATCTTGAAAATGCCTCCTTATACAAAGTATATGAAAGACATCATCACAAATAAGAGAAAAATACTGAAAGCTAAAATCTCCACTATTCTTGCTAATTATACTTTCAAAGATGGAGTATCTAAAAAACTTGAAGATCCGGGTATACCAACTATACCTTGCCCCATAAAAAAGAATTATGTGAAAACTGCTTTGTGTGACTTAGGAGCTAGTGTTAGTGTTATGCCTTTCTCTTTATATAAAAGACTTGACTTGAATAAACTCACACCTACTGAAATATCTTTGCAAATGGCTAACAAATCAACTGCCATACCTATCGGTATCTGTGAGGATGTGCCCGTTGTTGTTGCTAATGTTACTATTTTGACTGACTTTGTTATACTTGAGATGCCCGAGGACGACAACATGCCGATTATCCTTGGTAGACCCTTCTTGAATAATGCAGGGGCTGTTATTGATTGCAATAAAAGCAATGTCACTTTTCATATCAATGGTAATGAGCATACGGTGCACTTTCTGAAGAAACAATTCCAAGTGAATGGTATTAATGTTATTGAAAAATCTCCGACAATCACTATTGGAAGTTTTCAAATACCTCTACCTACTGTCAAAAAGAAATATGAAATGCTTATAGTTGGAGAAATGCATATCTCCATTGAGGTAACTTAGTGATTTACAGAAGTTATTCGGTTTCATACTAATGAAAGTGGTTGTTAATAAGACCTGATCAACCTTATTAATGAATCATTTTTGAGCGGTATGAAGTTGATGAATTTAGTAAGCACTACTTTCTATCCCTACTTTTTATTCTATGTTTTTATTAGTTAAATAAAATAAATGCCATGTTTTGTCCGTTTCCTGAATTTCCCGTGTGATAAAAAAAAATGACCCAAAAATAAAAGTTCTAAGAATGCTCTAAAAAATTTATATGATTTTTTCCTGAATATTTAAGAATTTTTGGTGCAAAAATAACCAGAGGGGGTGTACCAGGTGGGCACAACCCACCTGGGCACGCCAGCACCCCCTGGCGCGCCCTAGGTGTTGTGGTCCCCACGTGGGCCCCCTCACTTATCTCTTTAGCCCACATTATCACCTACCTCCAGAAAAAAAATCACTCTCGCTCTCTCTCCCATGTTCTTGAGCTCAAACCCATGGATTTCGATCTCTTTGCTCGAAGCTCCGTTTTCGAAACTGTTTCAGGGGATTGTTGTTTGGTATGTGACTCCACCATTTGTACAATTAGTTTTTGTTTTAGTGGTTTATACTTTGAGTAAATAGCTACTCTTGGTGCTGTTGTAGATGTGCTTGCATGTTCAATTTTTAGTGTTCTAAGTAGTTTGAATGCTTGCTATGGCCTCTATGTATCCCTATGAGTAGTTACTATTAGTTTTGTGAAGTTTTGTTGACAAATTTTTGTCATCTCAGAAATTTTATTTTCAGAAAATTGTACGCGGACATGATGAAACTGTTTGGAAGGAGTTCCTCGAGGAGACGATCCTCGGGGGCATCCTCTAGTGACAGCTCTGCTCGCCGGTCTTACGTTGAACCAAGTGAAAGTTCCACGCGAGATGCTGCCACCAAAAATTGCTTATGGCCTTGCGATGAGTATATGATGCAGGTGGGCATCAAAGACGAATTTGAGCAATATGTTCATAATGCCGGTCTTGGTCCCTACCTCTCAGATAAGTGTTAACAGCGCCATCTTCTCAGTGAATCATTTGTCAAAGAATTTAAATATTTTCCTCGTGAGTCTAGGGTGTCGTTTATGCTTTATGATAACCCATATACTATTTCACTAGAGAACTTTGCTTACCATTGCAAACTTCCATTTTGGGGTTTGCTTGATGAGCCAGCAAAGGCTGAGTATGAGTCTATCTTGACTAGCCTTTGTTACGGTAAAAATAGGGGAGTGAGGCAAGGAAGAATAAAGAGCATTCAGTTTCCCGCAATTCAGTACCTTGCATTATTTAACAGGAAATGCATAGTAGGCAAGCAAGACTGTAGCATACTTTGTGCTCCAGACTTGAGCCTCATTCACACCGCTCTCACTAGTGAAAGGGATTATAACCTTGGAGCGATTGTTGCACGTAGACTTGAGCATAACGCCAAAAGTGGTTGGTTCTATGGTGGAATATATGCCACGCATTTAGCACGAGGGTTGAGTGTTTCACCTTTGCCTTTTGATCATATCCTTCCCACTCGGTATTTAGATTTCGATGCTTTAAAAGAGCATAAGATTCTCTCGGGATGGGCTGATAACTTCACTTACAATTTGTTGTTTAACTAATCACATGTTGTGGACACGTATTTGCCTGTGCCTGCTCTCTTTGATTATCACAGCAAGGAAAGATATTTTGTTCTTGAGAGCGAGGCCCGAGCTGACAACGCAATAGTGTTGGCGGCACGGCGTGCTGAGGCCTTCGCACTGAGAGCCTCCGTGAGCTACCATGCCGACTACTACCCTCCAGGCTACTGATCGATTACCAACTTAGGCCAAAAGCCTAAGCTTGGGGGAGTATGTGTTTCTCACCGGCATTATATTCATGCTCACATATCACTCTATCTGTCGGTGCTCACACTTTTTTATTGTATCATCCATGCTTAGATTTATTTTCTTGCCTTCTTCTTGTGTGTTTGTTAAACTTTAGAAAAAAACAAAAAAATAGTTGTAGTAATTTACTTTCTATGCATGCTTAGAGGTAGTACTAAAAGAAAATCCAAAAAGATTTTCGTGTTATTCTTTTGCTTGTTGGGAGCTTTCCCGTGTAAATAGTTTTTCTCATTTTTGCTTTTTATTTGCTTGTTGAAGAAAACCAAAAGCTCCAAAAATATTTTAGTGTGTTTCTCTAAATTTCTTTTCTTTTTATTCGAGTTGTACTGAGGACAAGACCACGATGAAAATGTTGAGTGGCTCTCATATGAATAACTGTTGAACTAATAAGAGCCCATTTTACCTTCTCTTCTCCTGTTGAATAAAATGTTTTGCAGATTCCAGCTTAGTCCATGGCACTCTTGCACTATTATTATTTTCATATCATTCGGTCGTGCAAATGAAAGGCAATAATGACGATATTCGATGAGCTGGTCATGGCAAGGAGAAACTAGTATGAACTCGAGTTGTTATGTTTGTGTAAATATGTTTAACCTAGTATCCAGGCTTCAGCCCATTATGATTAAACATGTTTGCAATGACAATTAGAGATTATAGTTTCTCATGCCATGCATAAGTAGCTGGGAGTGGATAATGATTTATCTTGGATATCAACATAGCATTAAAATGATTGTGATGTAGTATGATGATATCTTATCCTCCTCTGAATGTTCGAGTGGCTTGACTTGGTACATGTTCATGCATGTAGTTGAATCAAAACCAACATAGCCTCTATAATATTTATGTTCATGGTGATCATATCCTACTCATGCTAGTGTCCAATGTTACTTATGCATAATGCCTGGTTATGATCGTTGTTGCTCTCTAGCTGGCCGCTTCCCAATCTTAAATTGCTAGCCTTCGCCTGTACTAAGTGGGGATTCTGCTTGTACATCAAAAACCTTGAACCCAAAGTTATTCCAGATGAGTCCACCATACCTACCAATATACGGTATTACCCTACCGTCCTAAGTAAATTTGCATGTGCCACCTCTAAAAACTTCTAAAAAATTACCCTTTTGTGTGCCTGGATCGTTCATGGAACGACAGGAGGTGGTTGCTATCTTCCGTGCTAAGCATGTTATCCTCAGGTCGAGTGTTTATTCACTCGCCATCGCACGAGGAAATGGGCGGTAATAGGGATGCCCAGTCCCAAACTACAAACTAAAGAAAGAGTTCATCTCTTGAATAATCAAACAAAAACTCCCAATGGAGTCAAAACCTTTACGCTCCGCTTGGGAACCGCCACTAGCGTGCTTAGCATGGAAGATGTTGATAACCGATGGTCGTGAAGTGAATGAGAAGGGTGCATGTCTCAAAATTTCATTTATCTCTATTTTAAAATTTCAGCTTTGGCACCTCTGCAAATCACTGCTTCCCTCTGCGAAGGAACTATCTATTTACTTCTATGACGTGTCATCACCTTCTATAAAAAAGCGCCAGAAACTGAGTAGAGCACAACAGTCATGATTTATGCATTGTGTATAGCTAATGTTGGTTGCATCATGACTGGATCTTTTCTACCATGAATTGCAATGTTTAGTCACTGCTTGAACTTCGGAGGTGCTCTGCATTTATGTTTTGCGGTCTCAAAAAGGGCTAGCGAGATACCATTATTGTCATATTATATCATGGTTGTTTTAACAACGTGTTGTTGTTTGAGATATCTTATTATTGCTCGCTAGCTGATTATGTCATTGATATGAATCTTTATAATCTTTAAGAGTTATTGTTGACATGGTTAGTTATAATGTTGGCTGAAAACCTGGGTGTTGTTTAAGCTTATTTATGCAAACAAGAGCAAAAGAGTTCGTAAAAGTTTTTCTTTCTCACTTTCAGTTTCCCAACTGAATTGCTTGAGGACAAGTAAAGGTTTAAGCTTGGAGGAGTTGATACGTCTCCAACGTATCTACTTTTTCTCATGCTTTTCCTCTTGTTTTGGACGCTAATTTGCATGATTTGAATGAAACTAACCCTGGACTGACGTTGTTTTCAGCAGAACTACCATGGTGTTGTTTTTGTGCAGAAATAAAAGTTATCAGAATGGAACGAAACTTTGCGAGGATTTTTTATACCAATAATAAGAATTTTTGGAGCCAAGACCCACCAGAGAGGGGGCCCTGGGTGGGCACAACCCACCAGGGCGCGCCCCCCTCTCCTGGCGCGCCCAGGTGGGTTGTACCCACCTGGTGGCCCCGCTGATGACCCCCTGATACTATAAAATCACATTATTCCAGAAAAAAATCAGGGAGAAAGAATTATCGCGATCCATGAGATGGAGCCACCGCCAAGCCCTGTTCTTCCTCGGGAGGGCAGATCTGGAGTCTGTTTGGGGCTCCTGAGAGGGGGATCTTTGTTCTTCGTAATCACCAACCCTTCTCCATCGCCAATTCCATGATGCTCCCCATCAGGAGTGAGTAATTCCTTTGTAGGCTCGCTGGTCGGTGAGGAGTTGGATGAGATTCATCATGTAATCGAGTTAGTTTTGTTAGGGCCTGATCCCAAGTATCCACTATGTTCTTAGATTGATGTTGCTATGACTTTGTTATGCTTAATGCTTGTCAGTTTGGGTTCGGGTGCCATGATTTCAGATCTGAACCGTTTATGAATTCATCATTATATCCAAGTTTTAGATCCGATCTTGCAAGTTATAGTCACCTACTACGGTTATGATCCAACAACCCCGGAGTGACAACAACCGGGCCCATTCTCGGTGATGACCGTAGTTTGAGGAGTTCATGTATTCACTATGTGTTAATGCTTTGTTCCGGTTCTCTATTAAAAGGAGGCCTTAATATCCCTTAGTTTCCAATATGGACCCCGCTGCCACGGGAGGGTAGGACAAAAGATGCCATGCAAGTTCTTTTAATAAAGCACGTATGACTATTTACGGAATACATGCCTACATTATATCGATGAATTGGAGCTAGTGGTGTATCGCCCTAGGTTATAACTGTCACATGATGAATATCATCCAACAAGTCACCGATCCAATGCCTACGAATTTATCCTTATTGATCTTGTTGTGTTACTATTGCTATCATATCACTATTACACTTGCTACAAACTACTGCTATGACTGTTATTGTTACCGTTGCTGCTATCACTATTATCAAAACTATCAGAGTACTTTGCTACTGATCACTTTGCTGCAGATAATTAATCTCCAGGTGTGGTTGAACTGACAAATCGGCTGCTAATACCTTTAAATATTCTTTGGCTCCTCTTGTGTCGAATCTATAAATTTGGGTTGAATACTCTACCCTCGCAAACTGTTGCGATTCTCTGTACTTGTGGGTTATCAAGCACAAAAGCAGTAGGCAGTGCCAGCGGCGGCAAGCGGCAGAAGCAACGTGGCGATAGGAGCAGCGGACAGGAGTGACAACAGCAACAAAGAGCAACAGTCGAGGAGCAGCGGTGCATGCAGCTAGGCACGGGGTGAGCGCGAGCTCCCAGTGAGCGCGGGCGAGGCGATGCAGCGATCTATGGCGGAGAAAAAGAAGGGGGGCAGGGGGTTGGATGGAGGAGCTCACCGAGAGGTGGTTGGCGTTCTCGGGGAGGCCGGGGAGATGCCGGAGAAGCGAGACCTCGGCAAGGCAGGGCAAGGCTGACGAGCGTGGACGGGGTCGATCCGGTTGAGGGGGCGTTGCGGGGCCAAGCTGGAGGGCGGTATCGGCATGGACGAACGCGGGGACGCTCCTGGATAGTGCGAGGCGACGAGAGGAGGTCGGTGGTCACGCCAACAACGATGGTGCGACGATGGTCGAGCTTGGGTGACTGTTAAACCAAAGGGGGTGAGACGAGGGGGACGAATGAGAGGTCTAGGGTTTGTCGACGGGGTCGGGGACGACCTTATCCACCTCCGTGACATTGTAGCAACAGCACGTGTCGGCCATTGAGCCATGGCGGGCAGTGGATGTGCGCCACGCCGTGCCTTTGCCTCTCCTCTGTGAAAGGTTGAGGAATGCTACCTCTTGAGCACTGCGTTGGTTTTCCCTTTAAGAGGAAAGGGTGATGCAGCAAAGTAGCGTAAGTATTTCCCTCAGTTTTTGAGAACCAAGATATCAATCCAGTAGGAGACTACACGCAAGTCCCTCGTACCTACACAAACAAATAAGAACCTCGCAACCAACGCGATAAAGGGGTTGTCAATTCCTCACGGTCACTTAAGAGAGTGAGATCTGATAGAGATAATAATAATAAGTTAAATATTTTTGGTATGTTTATGATATAGATTGAAAGTAAAGATTGCAAAATAAACGGTGCCAAAAATAGCTTGTTGATGGGAGATTAATATAAAGGAGAATAGACCCGGGGGCCATAGGTTTCACTAGTGGCTTCTCTCAAGATAGCATAAGTATTACGGTGGGTGAACAAATTACTATCGAGCAATTGATAGAAAAGTGCATAATTATGAGAATATCTAGGCATGATCATGTATATAGGCATCACGTCTGTGACAAGTAGACCAAAACGATTCTGCATCTACTACCATTACTGCACACATCGACCGCTATCCAGCATGCATCTAGAGTATTAAGTTCATAAGAACAGAGTAATGCATTAGGCAAGATGACATGATGTAGAGGGATAAACTCAAGCAATATGATGTAAACCCCATCTTTTTATCCTCGATGGAAACAATACAATGCGTGCCTTGCTGCCCCTGCTGTCACTGGGAAAGGACACCGCAAGATTGAACCCAAAGCTAAGCACTTCTCCCATTGAAGATCAATCTAGTAGGCCAAACCAAACTGATAATTTGAAGAGACTTGAAAAGATAACCAATCATACATAAAAGATTTCAGAGAAGAATCAAATATTGTTCATAGATAAACTTGGTCATGAACCCACAATTCATCGGATCTCGACAAACACACCACAAAAAGAGTTACATCAAATAGATCTCCAAGAAGATCGAGGAGAACATTGTATCGAGATCCAAAGAGAGAGAAGAAGCCATGTAGCTAATAACTATGGACCCGAAGGTCTGAGGTAAACTACTCACACATCATCGGAGGGGCCATGGAGTTGATGTAGAGGCCCTCCGTGATTGATTCCCCCTCCGGTGGAGCTCCGAAAAAGTCCCCAAGATGGGATCTCTTGGGTACAAAAGGTTGCGATGGTGGAAATAGGGTTTCGTGGTGCTCCTGGCTGTTTTCGGGGTATATGAATATAGATAGGAAGAAGAAATAGGTCGGTGGAGCCACGAGGGGAGGGCGTGCCCAGGGGGTAGGCACGCCCCCTGCCTCATGGCCTCCTCGTTGGTTGCTTGACGTCCACTCCAAGTCCCCTGGATCACGTTTGTTCCAAAGATAACTCTCCCGAAGGTTTTATTCCGTTTGATATTCCTTCTCTGCGAAACACTGAAATAGGCAAAAAAACAACAATTTGCACTGGGCCTTGGGTTAGTAGATTAGTCCTAAAAATAATATAGAAGTGTATAAATAAGCACGTTAACACCCAAAACAGATAATATAATAGCATGGAACAATAAAAAATTATAGATACGTTGCAGACATATCAAGCATCCCCAAGCTTAATTCCTGCTCGTCCTCGAGTAGGTAAATGATAAAAACAGAATTTTTTGTGTGGAATGCTACCTAGCATAATTCTCAATGTGATTTTCTTTATTGTGGTATGTATGTTCAGATCCGAGAGATTCAAGACAAAAGTTTAATATTGACATAAAAATAATAATACTTCAAGCGTACTAACTAAGCAATCGTGTATTCTCAAAATAACATGGCAAAAGAATGTTCATCCCTACAAAATCATATAGTTTGGTCATGCTCCATTTTTGTCACACAAGAATTCTCTCATCTTGCACAACCCCGATTGACAAGCCAAGCAATTGTTTCATACTTTAGTAATCTCAAACTTTTTCAACTTTCACGCAATACATGAGCGTGAGCCATGGTTATAGCACTATGGGTGGAATAGAATAATGATAGGGGGTTATGTGGAGAAGAAAAAAAGGAGAAAGTCTCACATCGACGAGGCTAATCAACGGGCTAGGGATATGCCCATTAATATGCAAGGATTTGGGATTGCCATGCAACGGATGCACTAGTGCTATAAATGTATGAAAGCTCAACAAAAGAAACTAAGTGAGTGTGCATCCAACTTGCTTGCTCACGAAGACCTAGGGCATTTGAGGAAGCCCATTGTTGGAATATACAAGCCAAGTTCTATAATGAACAATTCCCACTAGTATATGAAAGTGATAAAACAAGAGACTCTCTATCATAAATATCATGGTGCTACTTTGAAGCACAAGTGTGGAAAAAAGGATAGTAGCATTGCCCCTTTTTATTTCTTTTTTTGGGCCTTCCTTTTTTTACCTTTCTCTTTTTTTATTTGGGACAATGCTCTATTAATGATGATCATCACACTTCTATTTATTTACAACTCAATGATTACAACTCGATACTAGAACAAAATATGACTCTATATGAATGCCTCCGGTGGTGTACCGAGAAAGGCAATGAATCAAGAGTGGCGTGTATGAAACATTATGCATGGTGGATGTCGGTGTCAAAACCGGCGGATCTCGGGTAGGGGGTCCCGAACTGTGCATCTAGGCGGATGGTAATAGGAGGTAGGGGACACGAAGTTTTACCCAGGTTCGGGCCCTCTTGATGGAGGTAAAACCCTACGTCTTGCTTGATTAATATTGATGATAAGGGTAGTACAAGAGTAGATCTACCACGAGATCGGAGAGGCTAAACCCTAGAAGCTAGCCTATGGTATGATTGTATGTTGTCCTACGGACTAAAACCCTCCGGTTTATATAGACATCGGAGAGGGCTAGGGTTACACAAGGTCGGTTACAAAGGAGGAGATATGCATATCCGTATTGCCTAGCTTGCCTTCCACGCCAAGTAGAGTCCCATCCGAATACGAGACGAAGTCTTCAATCTTGTATCTTCATAGTCTAACAGTCCGGCCAAAGAATATAGTCCAGCTGTCCGGAGACCCCCTAATCCAGGACTCCCTCAGTAGCCCCTGAACCAGGCTTTCAATGATGATGAGTCCGGCGCGAAGTATTGTCTTCGGCATTGCAAGGCGGGTTCCTCCTCCGAATACATCACAGAAGAATTTGAATACAAGGATAGTGCCCGACCCTGCAAAATAAGTTCCACATACCACCGTAGAGAGAATAATACTTCCACAAATCAAATCTGCTGACACATCTTGGCAACACGACATTATGGCATGGCCCGGTGATTATTCGAACCGTTTCCTTTAACTAGCCCCGCACATAACGCGAGGCAGTTTTTTGACACGTCTTGTCAAAGCAGAGATCGTATCCCCTTATCACGGGATTCTCATCAATACGGGCATGGGTAACCCAACCGCACCATCGATTACGACGCTTGGGAGATAAGCGAGTTTTACCAGGCTAGTGGGGGCGCATAGTTTCGGCCGTCCATATAAAGGGACAAGGATTCACCTTTTCATCCACGCCTTCTTCCTCCTTTGCTCATCCACTTTCGCACACTCGAGCTCCAGCGCCCAAGTCCGCATTTCCCACCTCGACCTTCTCCAATCATGTCCGGAGCGGGAGGCAGGTGGATGCTCTCCTCCGTCACGGAGGGACACATCAAGAAGCTGAGGAGAGCCGGATACTTGCCCGACGACATCGCGCACCGGCTCCCAGATGAGGGGAAGCTCAACCCCACCCCCAGGCCCCATGAGAGGGTAGTGTTCCTTACCCACTTCCTCCGTGGACTCGGATTCCCTCTCCACCCATTCGTCCGGGGACTCATGTTCTACTACGGCCTGGATTTCCATGATCTGGCCCCAAATTTCATCTTCAACATCTCGGCGTTTATCGTCGTTTGCGAGGCCTTCCTCCGCATCAAGCCCCACTTCGGCTTATGGCTGAAGACCTTCAACGTCAAGCCGAAGGTAGTGAGCGGCCGCCAGGCGGAGTGCGGAGGCGCCATGGTGGGCAAGATGCCCAACGTCACATGGATCGAGCGCTCCTTCGTGGATACCATAAAGGGGTGGCAATCGGGGTGGTTCTACATCACCGAGCCGCGCGACCCTAAATGGGCAGCAGCCCCCGAGTTCTGATCTGGCTTCCCCACGCGGCTCACCTCCTGGCAAGAGAAGGGCCTGTCTTGGGGTAGTTCAGGAGAGCTGACTGGACTCCAAACATGTATTCAAAACATGGTGAACAAGAAGCTCAAACTTGTCAACGTGGTCCAGGTCATGTTCATCCACCGGATCCTCCCGTGCCAACAACGGGCTTTCAACTTGTGGGAGTTCGACCCTCCCAGCACCGAACTCTGAACAGGCTCTTCGATACAACTCACAAAGATGCCTGGAAGGTGCTATTCAAGAGCGCCGAGGTTCCCCCTCTCACTACCGAGGACCGCGGATTCTGCGCAAAGCGCCAAGCCAGCGCGCTGTTTTACCTCTCACAGGATACTTGTTTTCCATAGTTTGACTCTATGCGGGATCTAAGCTCCCGTACCTTTGACAGGACTGGCAGGAGATGGTCGGACAGATCGACTGTCTGGCTCCTTTGCCCAAAGGCCCAGCGGACGCTCTCCTGGCGAAGATGCTGACTCCGGCTCCTTATACAGTGCCAGAGAAGACCAAGAAGGCCAAGGGAACCCGAAAGAGTTCCCGATGCCAGGCGTCATCGGACTCACCGTCTGATGACTCTACGGCACACTCCTCCTCCGAGGACGAGGAGGAAAAAGAAGATGCTCCCCCTCCAGGCGGGGGAGACAAGAAAAGGAAGGCCGCCCCAACTGGGGGGGGCGAAGGGTCCAAGAAGGGAAGGACTCTCCTTCCGGACAGTTCCATCGCCGCCGTCGAAGGCGAAGATGAGTGGTTGCCCAGGGCCAAGCCCCTGGGGAGGTCGTAAGTATTTGGATACCAGAGTAACTCATAGCATTCCTTTGTTGCACTACTTTCCCTAACGCCGAATATGATTATGCAGGCCGCCACGAGCCCGTATCGATGTATCATCGGATGGCTCCCTGGGCTCGTCGGATATGGATAGCGATCCACTTCCGACCGCCACCTCCCCTTGCCCTGCGGACGACGCCGAGGTGCTGTCTCAAGAGGCACTGGGTCGAGAGGAGATAGTCTTGGAGGCGCCTCAAGGCGACCTTCCGGACTCCGGGAGCCGAGGGGACAAGGCCCCTGAGGGCTCCGAGTTCGGCCCTCAGCGGAACACCGCGCCGGAACCTCCAGTGGTCCCGAACTCGGGCAGGCGGCCTCCTTCCAAGAGGGGCGAGACGCCTGTGCCGGTGACCTCTGTCCATCTAGAGGCACCGGACAATCTGCTAGGAGCGCTTCGCAGTGCTTCCATCGATGAGGAGCACCGTACTATTATGAGTGCGGTGGTCCAGAAGGTTCCGTCCGCCAAGAGCGGATTGACTGAAGCCTGTGCCAGCCTTCTAACAAGCTTTGAGGTAAGTGCTTGAAATATAGGAAAAATATTACCGCATAGACAGTAGCCCCTGATGCTCTATTCGGTGTTCACAATGAAAAGCCGAATAGAGGATCAAACAACATCGCAGGAGTCTAATATAAGTATGTCAATATGCATATGCAGGCTTCGCCGCTGGCATCTGCCACACTGACTGCGGAGGTCGCCGCACTGAAGCAGGACCTTGAAGTGTCCAAGGACGAGCTTGGCCTTGCCAAGAGGCAGCTCGAGGAGAACAAAGGTAAGTAATACCTAGTTTATGGATATATATATATATATATATATATATATATATAAAGAATGCGATTGCAAAATGATAGGAGCATCATGAATTTGCCAGGGGCCACGACCGAAGTGGCGACCTTAAGGCAAGCATTGTCCGAGGCCGAAGATAAAGCAGCCAAAGAGCGCACCGAGCAGGAAAGGCAAGAGGCTCGGGTGGGCGAGGTGCAGCAAGAGCTCCAAGCTCTCATGACGAAGCACGAGGCGTTGGAGCTTGACTCGAAGACGCGAGAGTCTGATCTTGCCACGGCCCTCGAGAGCGTGAAAAGTGCCAAGACCGAAGCCCAAAAGGCCCTCCAGGAGATTGACGCGATGAAGAAAATAGCGGCGGGTAAGGCATTCTATATGCAAAGCAAGCATGTGAAAGTAAAGTACCTATTACTTACCCGAATCCGAAGCTCTCCAGGAGCATTCGCAGATTTGCCCCGCAGCGTGTCGGATGCCGCACAGTTTTATCAGGCCGAGGAGGGAAGCTCAATGGAGAAGTTGTTCTGGTCTCAGTATATTGGGACCGAACACCCGGTGCCTATGAGCGACCAGCTGAAGCAGCTGGTCGAGCTACACAAAGCCGCCGAACAGGCCATGAAGGGCTTTATAGTCCGACTGTGGCCTGGAGACGCCCTTCCGAATAGCTACTTCGGCCTGGTGAGGCGGCTTGTGGACGCCTGCCCACGGCTGGAGGTCGTCAAGCGGTCTGTTTGCATCGAAGGTGCACGTCGGGCTTTCGCCCGCGTGAAGGTGCAATGGGCCAAGCTAGACGCCATGAAGCTGATCAAGGAGGGACCACCGCAGGGCAAGGAGCATCGCACCCCCGAAATTTATTATGAGGGTGTCCTGAAGGGTGCCCGTCTTGTAGCGGACGAATGTTCAAAAGATGTAATATTTGAGTAAACTTGCTCGTGTGATCCTGTATGATGAAAACTTGTTTCATATGCGCTATGCAACGCTTGTTTGAATTTAAAATATTACCTCTGTTTGGCTGTTTATCCAATCTGAGAGATGGCTAGTCCTCGGCTTCTGCCCCCATGCCGTGAGTGCTGGGGTGTTCGGGATAAACCTGAGCAATCTTGTTCCCATTGTTGGGTCCTTCGAGGGAGGTGCTCAGCACAGCGAACAAGGCAACCAGACTAATAATGCTTTATCACTCTCACTTAGCCATAGAATTCTATAATTTTAAATTTCGGCGAAGCCCCTGGTATTCAGAAGGCCGAATTCGGGGCGCGATACACGCCTTTAAGCCGAACAGGACCGGCTCCTTGCTCTAAGCGGCATAAGTCTTTAGGGACTCGAAACCTCGCCGAACAGTGACCAGTCTCTCGCCTTATCATGACAGTCAGTTTTAGCTTTCTCTACTGAGGTGCTTAGCCCAGCAGAACCGGGGCACAATCGCAGTAGTTCTCCTAGCGCTACCTTAGCCGATAGAGCGGAACATAAGGTACCAAAACATAGGAGCCGGGCAAACCCAACATTTGACCAAAGACATGATTCGGAGCTGATGCATATAATGCTATAAGTTCGGGGTGCCGCACTTGTGAAAGTGTTCGGACTTCTCACACCATATTGTGGGGTACTTAAGCCCCTGGTGTGTTGGCCGTACCAAAGTGTACGGTTGCAAGGCGTCATTAATGAACACATATATATAAAACAAGAATGCAATAATAGTCGTAATATTATGTGTTGTTTATTCAAAGAGGTGCGTTAAAGCAGAATGATACAGATAGTGCGATAAGCAAAAAGTAGGACTATGTCCCTTCCAAGGGCAAGCTGAGGAATAGTACTAAAGAAAATATTTCATTCATTATCGTAATCCACCTGGGAGTTCCGTGGTGTGACGTAGCTTTCTGCCTCTCTTGGTTGCTGCATCATGTGTTTGGCAATCATGTTGCCAGACAAGGTTTCCAAAGATTAAAGTCCTGAAAGAGAAAAATAACAAAGGGGGAAGCCCCTAGTGCGGTTTAGGCTGCGTCTTGGAGCGTGCCGTAGTTGTGCCCCCCTCCCCACTTGTGCCCATGGTATTTTTAATGCATGATTATGTACGCATGGCATGAATTTTGCCGTTTGGCTTGGGACGGGGTGGGGGCCGCATTGCTACGCAAGCTCAAACTGTGCCAGGAGGTCTAGTTGCCAATTACTCTGAGTGCGTTTGAAGGTGTCCGGATCTTGAAATGCCGAACTGGTGGATTGCCTTGAGAGGCTGCTTTGCGCTTCTACTGCGAGGGCCGCAGTGTGCTCCTCCGTGCGGAGAGAGTGCTCTGTGTTTCCGTTAACTGTGATGACCCATCGGGGTCCTGGAATCTTGAGCTTGAGGTATGCATAATGCAGTACCGCATTGAATCTCGCAAATGCGGTTCGCCCAAGCAGTGCATGATAGCCACTGCAGAACGGGGCTATATCGAAGATTAATTCTTCGCTTCGGAAGTTATCCGGGGATCCGAAGACCACTTCCAGTGTAATTGAGCCTGTGCAATGGGCCTCTACACCTGGAATGACGCCTTTAAAGGTCGTTTTTGTGGGTTTGATCCTTGAGGGGTCTATACCCATTTTGCGCACTGTGTCCTGGTAAAGTAGGTTCAGGCTATTGCCGCCATCCATAAGGACTCGAGTAAGGTGAAATCCGTCAATGATTGGGTCTAAGACCAGTGCGGCGAATCCGCCGTGTCGGATACTAGTGGGGTGGTCCCTGCAATCGAAGGTGATCGGGCAGGAGGACCATGGGTTGAACTTTGGGGCGACTGGCTCCAACGCATATACGTCCCTGAGCGCATGCTTCCGCTCCCTCTTGGGGATGTGGGTTGCGTATATCATGTTCACCGTCCGCACTTGTGGGGGGAACCTCTTCTATCCTCCGGTGTTTGGCTGCCGGGGCTCCTCTTCGTCATCGCTGTGTGACCTCTTATCTTTATCTTCGGCAATTAACTTGCCGACCTGCTTGAACACCCAGCATTCCCTGTTGGTGTGGTTGGCTGGCTTGTCAGGGGTACCGTGTATTTGACACGAGCGATCGAGTATGTGGTCCAAACTGGACGGGCCCGGAGTGCTTCTTTTAAATGGCTTTTTCTGCTGACCGGGTTTAGAGCCTTTGAATCCGGCATTGACTGTCGTATCCTCAATATTATCGCTGTTAATGCGGCGCTTATGTTTGTTGCGATGTGACCTGCTATTGTCGTCCTTGGTATCCGAAGTACCATGGTTTTTTGATATGTTGTTAATGCGAGCCAGCCAGTTGTCTTCTCCCGCACAAAAGCGGGTCATGAGTGTCGTGAGGGCTGCCATAGATTTTGCCTTTTCCTGTCCAAGGTGCCGGGCAAGCCACTCGTCGCGGATGTTATGCTTGAAGGCTGCTAGGGCCTCTGCATCCGGACAGTCGACGATTTGATTTTTCTTTGTTAGGAACCGTGTCCAGACATGCCTGGCCGATTCTTCTGGCTGCTGAATTATGTGGCTCAAGTCATCGGCGTCTGGTGGTCGCACATAAGTGCCCTGAAAGTTGTCGAGGAATGCGGCTTCCAGATCTTCCCAACAGCTAATGGACTCTGCTGGCAAGCTGTTAAGCCAATGTTGCGCTGGTCCTTTGAGCTTTAGTGGGAGGTATTTGATGGCATGTAAGTGATCGCCATGGGCCATGTGGATGTGGAGGAGGAAATCCTTGATCCATACCGTAGGATCTGTTGTGCCGTCGTATGATTCAATATTTACGGGTTTGAAACCCTCTGGGATTTGATGATCCATTACTTCATCTGTGAAGCATAGGGGGTATGCAGTGCCTCTGTATTGGGCTATATCGTGACGCAGCTCGAATGGGTCTTGCCCGCTGTGTTCGGCCCGGTCGGATTGACTTTTACTGTATCCGGCGTGACGTTTATCGTATCGCATAGTGGCGCGCGCTCGTGATCCGTAGATCGATCTTGCATGTTTTGCTTTGTCCTCCAATGTGTCTCGCAGGTCTGGCGTATTTCCCCATGCCTTTTTATTTGAATGGCGACGGGGTGCAGGCTGAGTTTTTGGCTAGAATGCCTCTCTATCGCGGCCACGAGGTGGCCGATCAGCCGCGTCATACGCTTCTTCCTCCAGTCGGGGTAGCAACCTGCATTTTGGGTAACTCTTGGAGGGGTGCTCGGGTTTATATTCCTCGGCCGCGAGGACTTCAGTCCATCTGTCATCTAACAGATCTTGATCAGCTTGAAGTTGCTGCTGCTTTTTCTTAAGGCTATTTGCCGTGGCTATAAGCCGGCGCTTGAAGCTCTCTTGTTCGACGGGATCCTCTGGCACGGCAAATTCTTCATCGCCGAGGCTTGCCTCGTCTTCGGAGGGGGGCATGTAATTATCATCCTCCGCTTCTCCATCGGCCGCTCTCTCAGGAGGGCTGGCTCCTCCATCCTCCTGCTCTAAATCTTGCTGGAGGGGATTGTTGTTATCTTCGGCACTATCCGGACTGTTATTATCTCCTGGGCCGGTATCACCACTTTTGCTTTGGCGGGACTTAGAGCGGCGCCACTGACGTTGGCGCTTGGGTTGCTTCTTGGAGGGGTCATCCGCCGCTGTCTCATCGCCATTGCCTTCTTTGGGTGTGTCCACCATGTATATATCGTATGATGAGGTGGTTGTCCAGTGCCCTGTGGGCAGTGGTTCATATTCGTCTCCCGCATCACCGTCCATACCGTCGATTTCTTCGGAGTCAAAGTCGAGCATGTCGGTTAAGTCATCGATAGTGGCTACTAAGTGCGTGGTGGGCGGGCCGCGAATTTCTTCGTCGTCCGCATCCCAATCCTGTCGGACATAGTTCGGCTAGGATCCTCCTGACAAGGAGAGAGACTTTAACGAGTTTAGTATGTCGCCAAAGGGCGAGTGCTGAAAAATATCTGCGGAGGTAAACTCCATGATCGGAGCCCAATCAGATTCGCTAGGAACGGGCGCAGGCGGTTCAGAGTCCGTGGCCAGAGAGAGATCCGGCAGTTTGTCAACACGGCTCTCGTGCAGAGTAAGGTCGATGTTCGGCTCGATCGCCAATGAGGGTAAGGCCTCCGTGGCGGGGTCCATCCACCCGTCCATGGACGGCGCAACTGGCTCTGAATTGAGGGCCGGAGCGGCTGCCGGTGCGATCTCCTGAACACTGTCGGATGGCAGAGCTAAATCGTACTCACCATGACCGCGTGACGCACAAGGCAGAGGCTCGAATCCATCGAAGATCAAGTCTCCGCGGATATCGGTCGTGTAGTTTAAGCTTCCAAACCTGACCTGATGGCCAGGGGCGTAGCTTTCAATCTGCTCCAGATGGCCAAGCGAATTGGCCTGCAGCGCAAAGCCGCCGAATACAAAAATCTGTCCGGGGAGAAAAGTCTCACCCTGGACTGCATCGCCAACGATGATAGAAGGAGCCATCAAGCCTAACGACAATGACACAGAGGAACTCTCAATGAAAGCACCAATGTCGGTGTCAAAACCGGCGGATCTCGGGTAGGGGGTCCCGAACTGTGCGTCTGGGCGGATGGTAACAGGAGGCAGGGGACACGAAGTTTTACCCAGGTTCGGGCCCTCTTGATGGAGGTAAAACCCTACGTCCTGCTTGATTAATATTGATGACATGGGTAGTACAAGAGTAGATCTACCACAAGATCGGAGAGGCTAAACCCTAGAAGCTAGCCTATGGTATGATTGTATGTTGTCCTACGGACTAAAACCTCCGGTTTATATAGACACCGGAGAGGGCTAGGGTTACACAAGGTCGGTTACAAAGGAGGAGACATGCATATCCGTATTGCCTAGCTTGCCTTCCACGCCAAGTAGAGTCCCATCCGGACACGAGACGAAGTCTTCAATCTTTATCTTCATAGTCTAACAGTCCGGCCAAAGAATATAGTCCGGCTGTCTGGAGACCCCCTAATCCAGGACTCCCTCAGTGGCTTTGACACAAATACGATGTCAACTACATGATCATGCAAAGCAATATGACAATGATGGAGCGTGTCATAATAAACGGAACGGTGGAAAGTTGCATGGCAATATATCTCGGAATGGCGATGGAAATGCCATAATAGGTAGGTATGGTGGCTGTTTTGAGGAAGATATAAGGAGGTTTATGTGTGATAGAGCGTATCATATCACGGGGTTTGGATGCACCGGTGAAGTTTGCACCAACTCTCAAGGTGAGAAAGGGCGATGCACGGTGCCGAAGAGGCTAGCAATGACGGAAAGGTGAGAGTGCGTATAATCCATGGACTCAACATTAGTCATAAAGAACTCACATACTTATTGCAAAAATCTACAAGTCATCAAAAACCAAGCACTACGTGCATGCTCCTAGGGGGATCGATTGGTAGGAAAAGACCATCGCTCGTCCCCGACCGCCACTCATAAGGAAGACAATCTAAGAACACCTCATGTTTCAGATTTGTTACACAACGGTTACCATATGTGCATGCTACGGGACTTGCAAACTTCAACACAAGTATTTCTCAAATTCACAACTACTCAACTAGCACAACTCTAATATCACCACCTTTATATCTCATAACAATTATCAAGTATCAAACTTCTCATAGTATTCAATGCACTTTCTATGATAGTTTTTATTATACCCATCTTGGATGCCTATCATATTAGGACTAGTTTCATAACCAAAGCAAATTACCATGCTATTCTAAAGGACTCTCAAAATAATACAAGTGAAGCATGAGAGATCAATAATTTCTATAAAATAAAACCACCACCGTGCTCTAAAAGATATAAGTGAAGCACTAGAGCAAAATTATCTAGCTCAAAAGATATAAGTGAAGCACATAGAGTATTCTAATAAATTTCAATTCATGTGTGTATCTCCCAAAAGGTGTGTACAGCAAGGATGGTTGTGGTAAACTAAAAAGCAAAGACTCGAATCATACAAGACGCTCCAAGCAAAACACATATCATGTGGTGAATAAAAATATAGCCTCAAGTAAAGTTACCGATAGAAGAAAACGAAAGAGGGGATGCCTTCTGGGGCATCCACAAGCTTAGGCTTTTGGTTGTCCTTGAATTTTACCTTGTGGTGCCATGGGCATCCCCAATCTTAGGCTCTTGCCACTCCTTGTTCCATAATCCATCAAATCTTTACCCAAAACTTGAAAACTTCACAACACAAAACTTAAACAGAAAATCTCATGAGCTCTGTTAGTAAAGGAAAACAAACCACCACTTAAGGTATTGTAATTAACTCATTATTTATTTATATTGGTGTTAAACCTACTGTATTCTAACTTCTCTATGGTTCATAACCTCCAAAACTAGCCATAGATTCATCAAAATAAGCAAACAACACACGAAAAACAGAATCTGTCAAAAACAGAACAGTTTGTAGTAATCTGTAGGTTTCGAATGCTTATGTAACCCCAAAAATTCTAAAATAAATTGTTGAACTTGAGTAATTTATCTATTAATGATCTGCAAAAATAATTAACTTAATCGCACTCTCCAATAAAAAATGGCAGAAAATCTCGTGAGCACAAAAGTTTCTATTTTTTACAGCAAGATCGCAAAGACTTTCCCCAAGTCTTCCAATGGTTCTACTTGGTACAAACACTAATTAAAAGCATAAAACCACATCTAAACAGAGGCTATATGAATTATTTATTACTAAACAGAACCAAAAATCAAGGAACAAAAATAAAATTGGGTTGCCTCCCAACAAGCGTTATCGTTTAACGCCCCTAGCTAGGCATTGAGATTTCAATGATGCTCACATGAAAGACAAGAATTGAAGCACAAAGAGAGCATCATAAAACATGTGACAAACACATCTAAGTCTAACATACTCCCTATGCATAGTCATCTTATAGGCAAACAAATTATCATAGCAAGCAAAAACTAGCATATGCAAGGAAGCGGAAAGAAAAAATAGCGATCTCAACATAACGAGAGGTAATTTAGTTACATGAAAATTTATAAAATCATATTTTCCTCTCTCATAATAATTACATGTGGGATCATAAGAAAATTCAACAAAATATCTATCACATAAATTATTTTTAACAAGATCCACATGTATGCAAAGTTGACACTCTTCCAAAATAGTGGGATTAACATTAACTAAAGTCATGACCTCTCCAAACCCACTTTTATCAAAAATTTCATAAGATTGACATTCTACAAATATGTGGGATCTAAAGTTGACACTCTCCCAAACCCACTTTCAATATTATTGCAAACATTATTATCAATCTCATATTCATCATGGGGCTTAAATAAATTTTCAAGATCATAAGAAGAATCACCCCAATCATGATCATTGCAACAAGTAGAGGACATAGCAAAACTAGCTTCCCCAAGCTTAGGGTTTTGCATATTATTAGCACAATTTACATTAATATAATTTATAATAACATCATTGCAATCATGCTTTTCATCGAATGAACTATTAAGTTTGGGTGCAATAGCAACGATCTCATGTTTAACATAAGGAACTATAGCAAATTCATCTTCATAAATATTGGCATCATGGCCACAAGAATAGCAAGCATCATGTTCATCAAGGGATATTCAATCAAATCATCGGAATCATAATTATCTATAGATTCATGCATATCATTATTTTCTTCCGAAGCAACGATCATTCTTTCAATAAATTCTATGACATAGACATTATGAGCATAGTTTTCATAGCAATATTTAAGTATGTCAAAATTTTCAGATTCGTAGAGAGTAATATCATACTTTTCAATCAAAGAAACAAGTTCATAAGCACCCTTAAAAGCAACAAATTCTTCAATTTGTTCGATATCATAGTAACTATAAACACACTTTGCATAAGAAGATAAGATTTCATTATCATTAAACTCACATAGGTAGGGGAGGTGTTTTTTGGTGTTCTTAGAGCAACAGGTAAAATCACAAATTTCACAAAGATTCCAAGCATAACACGGCAATCTGTTTATTTGATCCCATAAGAGTCCCTTTTTCAGACAAACGGTGACGCACAAAATGAGCATGCTCATCTAAAGATTTCCCATCAACTAGGCTAGTTGGGGTTTCAGCACGAGCGCATAAGGATCGAAGATGATCCAAGTAGAACACTTTAAGTGGATCCATATCAATAGATTTTTAGCAAGCAAAGATGCAAGCAAATAGAAGGCACATGGAAACACAAACAAAGATACATACGGAAAGAAGGCGAATGGAAAAGAGAGGGCGAATAAAACGGCAAGGGTGAAGTGAGGGAGAGGAAAACGAGAGGCAAATGGCAAATAATGTAATGCGAGGGATAAGAGTTTGTGATTGGTACTTGGTATGTCTTGACTTGTGCGTAGATCTCCCCGGCAACAGCGCCAGAAATCCTTCTTGCTACCTCTTGAGCACTGCGTTGGTTTTCCCTTGAAGAGGAAAGGGTGATGCAGCAAAGTAGCGTAAGTATTTCCCTCGGTTTTTTGAGAACCAAGGTATCAATCCAGTAGGAGACTACACGCAAGTCCCTCGTACCTACACAAACAAATAAGAACCTCGCAACCAACACGATAAAGGGGTTGTCAATCCCTTCACGGTCACTTACGCGAGTGAGATCTGATAGAGATAATAATAATAAGATAAATATTTTTGGTATTTTTACGATATAGATTGAAAGTAAAGATTGCAAAATAAATGGTGCCAGAAGCAGCTTGTTAACGGGAGATTAATATAAAGGAGAATAGACCCGGGGCCATAGGTTTCACTAGTGGCTTCTCTCAAGATAGCATAAGTATTACGGTGGGTGAAAAAATTACTGCCGAGCAATTGATAGAAAAGTGCATAATTATGAAAATATCTAGGCATGATCATGTATATAGGCATCACGTCCGCGACAAGTAGACCGAAACGATTCTACATCTACTACTATTACTCCACACATCGACCGCTATCCAGCATGCATCTAGAGTATTAAGTTCATAAGAACAGAGTAATGCGTTAGGCAAGATGACATGATGTAGAGGGATAAACTCAAGAAATATGATATAAGCCCCATCTTTTTATCCTCGATGGCAACAATACAATACGTGCCTTGCTGCCCCTGCTGTCACTAGGAAAGGACACTGCAAGATTGAACCCAAAGCTAAGCACTTCTCCCATTGCAAGAAAGATAAATCTAGTAGGCCAAACCAAACTGATAATTCGAAGAGACTTGCAAAGATAACCAATCATACATAAAAGATTTCAGAGAAGAATCAAATATTGTTCATAGATAAACTTGATCATAAACCCACAATTCATCGGATCTCGACAAACACACCGCAAAAAGAGTTACATCAAATAGATCTCCAAGAAGACCGAGGAGAACATTGTATTGAGATCCAAAGAGAGAGAAGAAGCCATCTAGCTAATAACTATGGACCCGGAGGTCTGAGGTAAACTACTCACACATCATCGGAGGGGCCATGGAGTTGATGTAGAGGCCCTCCGTGATCGATTCCCCCTCTGGTGGAGCTCCGGAAAAGGCCCCAATATGGGTTCTCTTGGGTACAGAAGGTTGCGGCGGTGGAAATAGGGTTTCATGGTGCTCCTGGCTGTTTTCGGGGTATATGAATATATATATATATATATATATATATATATATATATATATATATATATATATATAGGAGGAAGAAGTAGGTCGGTGGAGCTACGAGGGGGGGAGGGCGTGCCTAGGGGTGTAGGCGCGCCCCCTGCCTCGTGGCCTCCTCGTTGGTTGCTTGACATCCACTGCAAGTCCCCCGAATCACGTTTGTTCCAAAAATAACTCTCCCAAAGGTTTTACTCCGTTTGGATTTTGTTTGATATTCCTTTTCTGCGAAACACTGAAATAGGCAAAAAATAGCAATTTGCACTGGGCCTTGGGTTAGTAGTTTAGTCCCAAAAATAATATAAAAGTGTATAAATAAGACCATTAACATCCAAAACAGATAATATAATAGCATGGAACAATCAAAAATTATAGATACGTTGGAGACGTATCAAGGAAAGGCTGGCTCGGCTGGGCCGGGCTGCACTGTTGCCAGTAGGCCGCAAGTGCACAGTAGATTTTTCTATTTTTCTTTATTCTTTCTGTTTCTTTTATTTCTCCATTGTTTTTAATTTATTTCAGCTATCAAATGAGTTTTTGTGAATATGAAATTTGGCACATAATTACTAGGCAACATTTTGAGCTAGCACACAAGGTTTCAAGTCATTTTGAAATACTATAATATTTGTTTGTTTTGCAATGGCTATTTTATTTACTGTTAGACCACTTTATAATTTCCTAGGGGTTAATTGGCGAGTCACATGATGTTGGTTCCAACATGACAAATGATCAGAGGAATTAATAGAATAATGTGAACGTTTTAGTTTTTCTGTTCAAAGAAATAATGATTTCACTTGCAATTTAAATTTAAATTTGACTTGATTTTTGTCAAGTGGCAATTTGGCTTGGTAAAGCATGATGACATGGCATCATTAGCATGGGTTCACTATAGCATAATTATTGGGGTGTTACACCCTCTCTCTTTAGACCAACCATTTTCATGGTTCGAGCAAGTTTCAAGCTTTTCCATTTGATCTTGTTACTCATGGAGGTTGGAGACTCCTAGGCGATAGGAATCACTGATGAGGATCCAATTTTGTGGATTTCCTAGTCATTTGTAAAGGTTTGAAGGCCATCTCAAGGTTTACCACGAGTAGTTGGGCTTTGCCTTCATTGTGAAGGCTCAAGGAGAAGAAGGTGAGCCTTGGTGGTGCCAAGAGACCTTAGTGTTCTCGCATCTCTCCAAACGCCGGTTAGCTTCCAAGGAAATGCACATCGGGGTACGTCCTCGTCTCTGGGTGCTTTGGGTTCTTCCTTATCCAAACCAGATTACTTCTGTTTTACTCTAGTCCCTTGACCTTGCAAACATTGTTTAGGTTGTACTCATCGTAGTTACATTTAGGCAAACCTTTATTCCACAAAACATAAACTTGTAAGAGAGGGAGATAAATTTTGTAGAGACTTATTCACCTACGTAGGTCCATCTCAATCCTACCACATGTATAGAAAATTTGGTCCTACAATGCTACTGAAGGTACAAGGACACCAACATATGACTAAGATGTGTGATACTCACACCTCCTTGCTGTATGGCCAGGTTGAAGAACAATGTGCATGTGCAAACTCGTGCTTAGGCCAACTGCATTGGTTGAGCTCTTGGTTGTGTGACTCGTTGTTATTTCACATGAACCATAAGAGTAGTCATGATTCATCGACAACATGTAAGATATTTGCTATGAGTAATAATGGAGGAACGCTATGTCGATAAATTCAAAATTAATGGAGGAACGTTATGCCGATAAATCCGATATATTCATTGATAACAGGTAAGATATATGTTATGAGTAATAATGGAGGAATATTACGTCGATAAATCCAAAATTAATGGATGAGCGTTATGTTGATATAAATCCAAAATTAACGGGGCAACTTCCATAATCGTGATTTATATGTGTGTAAAGTAAAAGCAAGGGCGCAGGTGCCAAGTTTTACCAGGTGCCTGCATTGGCATTGGCATTGTTGCAGGTAAAATTGGAACCGGAGGGTGTTCCATTATTGCTGGAGTGGTCATTTCAAAGCGATGGCTCTGGGCTGGTGGGTGGCATGAGCCTACCTTGCCACAAGATCATGCTATGAGGCAAACAGGCAGCGACGTGCTACTGTGGCTCTTTTCCTCAAAATGAAGGGCTACTCCGCTGACCGCCGGGACCCCACGCAGCGCCCATCACCCGAACCCTTTCACGTTTCCACCTCTTCCCCTCGCGCGCCCAATTTTAGCTCATTTTAGCCAGCCAACCGACCCACACCTCACACTCGCACGGCTACACTAGCTGGGACACTCCCAAAAACCCTCGTCCTCTCCCCTGCCGTTTCCACCGCCGCGACGAGATGCCGACCACGCCGTCGCCCGGCGACCTCCCCGGCCGCAGGCCCCGCCGCCTGATCATCGACGACGACGACGGCCACCACGCGCCGGAGGTCGCCGCGGCCGGGAGCCAGCGCGTCGAGGCGCCCAGGATTTGGTGCCAAACCCGCTCGCGCCCTCGTCCTCTTCGCAGCCGGTGGCTGCACCGGCCACCGGCGCCAAGCCCGCCGAGATCATCGAGATCGACGACGACGACGACGACGACCGCGTGCCGGAGGTCGCCACGGTCGGGAGCCAGCGCGTCGAGGCGGAAAGCGCCGGGGATTTGTTGCGAAACCCGCTCGCGCCCTCGTCCTCTTCGCAGCGGGCGGATGCACTGGGCACCGGCGGCCATCCCGCCGAGATCATCGAGATCTCCGACGACGACGGAGAAGAAAAAGATGTCGGCGAGACCGGGGGACCTGTCAAGAAGGAGCCTGTCGATGACATCGACTGGCCTTCTCTCCTCTTGTCAAGCGAGGAGGAGGAGGAGGCCCGAAGGTCTGACGAGAGTACGAGCAGCGGCGGCCCCGATGGAACGAGCAACGGAATTGAGACGAGTCGGCGAGAGGGTGCCTCTGACGATGGCGAGGAGGAGGGGGAGGAGGAGGTGGGGATGCCGGATCCAGAGGATAAGGACGGTGCAGAGGACGCGCATGAGGAAGAAGATAAAGAGGAGGAAGAGGAAGATAAAGAGGAAGATGAATGGGAGCAGGAAGAAGAGGAAGAATCGGAGGAATCGGAAGAAGATTCCGAGGAACCTGAGGCAGAGGAAGAACCGGGCCGTCGCGTGCTTAGCGATGCCAGGCTCGCCGGTCGGTACACGGGGCCGCGGCCGGGCGGCGAGATCTTCCTCAAGCGCAAGTTTGAAGGGTGGTACATCACCAAGATGGCGGACACCGCCTCTCCCGGCGGCACCGTCGCGTCGCGGCTGCGGTCAAAGCGGAGATGCCCCGACGCGAAGCTGCTCCGGCAAGCCACCCGCAGAAAGCCGTACTGCGTCGACACGCCCTCGCAGTCCAGCTCGGAGGCAGAGGAGGACGACAAAGACAAACCACCGCCTCATCCAGCGCGGTCGTCCAGTGACGAGGGCGGGCGCGGACATGGCAGGACGGGGATAAGGCGCCCACGGCGCCGAGGACAAAACGCCGATGATGACTCTGACGAAGACGGCAGATCGGCGACGAGGCGGCGCCGAGGACAAAACGCTGCCCACACCGATGAAGACTTTGAGGAACCCGGCGGAATGGCTGCCGCGAGAAGGGAGAAGCAGCGCATGGAAGAAGATGATGCTGCTGCTGACGGCGGCGATGAGGCTGATGAGCAGGGAGCTTCCCGGAGGGCAAAGAAAGAAGGAGCGGCGTCCTGCCGGCAGGCGGCCGGCCGCAAGGGCAAGGACTTCCCCGCAGAGGGATGGGAGCAGCAGGGCGATGTCACCTTCAAGAAGAGCTCCCTGGTTCCTCCGAGGCGGCAGGACGGGCGAGACCAAGAGACTTACGACGATCTGCTCTACTCCATTTTCGAGGGAATCGAGACCACTCTTCAGAACGCCTCTGCTCCTCTGGACGCCCCTGTTCCTGCACCAGAGCAGGGAGGCGATCCGTTTCCTCTGGTGTTCTCCTTCGGGGTTGTAGATAAGGTGGTGCCGGAGAAGACTGCTCTGGACGACCTGTGGGCACAACGTGACTTGGCCTTGGACTTGGAGGCCGAATCCAACAAGGTTTCTTCTCACACTTGCCACAAGGTAACTAACTAATTTTATTTATTTTTCTGGAAATGGAGGTAACTAACTAAATAATCTGTTCCTCCTGTGAATTAATTGTCCAATTGTGCTACTACAATTTTTGGTTTGGACCAGTTACGTTTAATTTTTCTAGCAATTTGTGGCCTTGTTTTAGGTTCCTACAAATGTGAAAAAGATGAAAATTTCTTTTCCCTGGATACTGTATAACACTTTCGTTTCAGTTTTACAAACAAGCTAGTGATCCCTTTGTCTTTTCATTCAGGACGCAGAGAGCGATGAGCATGAAATTCCTGCACATGGAGGGACTTTTTGCAAGCGAGGGAAGCATGATCTCTTTCATGATGATCAAATCGGCATTCGATGCCGAAAATGTGATTACATCGAAATCGAAATTAGACACGTATTTCCATCCATGGTAAGCACAATTTGGCTTCAGCATGTGTATGTCAGTACGTGTTTCCATTGACTTTTCTAGAAATAGAGAGCATCAATAGGCACCTTGTTTCTCTTTTCCCTGACCTCTTCGATTCAACAGGCCAAGGAATCGACGGATAGGGAGCCAGCAGCGGAGCATGATAGGCTTGACATGTTCGTTGATGACATCCTGAAATCAGTTGGTTATGAAGGGGCAAGCAACGTGGCACTGGGAAGTGACAAAACTGGCGTCGTCTGGGATCTCATTCCTGGGGTACGGGAAGACATGTTCCCACACCAGCGGGAAGGGTTCGAGTTCATGTGGAGAAAACTCGCAGGAGGGATCGACATTGAGCAGCTGAGGCACACCATGAACACTGACACCACAAGTGGTTGTGTGATCTCTCATGCCCCGGGTACCGGCAAGACCAGGCTAGCAATCACATTCGTGCAGTCTTACCTGGAGCTCTTCCCGCACTGCAGGCCAGTTATCATTGCCCCCAGGGGTATGCTGGCTACATGGGAGCAGGAGTTCAGTAAATGGAATGTCAAGCTCCCATTCCATGTCCTCAGTTCCAGTGAGATCCAGTGGGATCAAGACAAGACCATCCAGAAACTGGTCTCCAAGGATCATGGTCTGGGCCAGAAGCTGGCCATGAAGAAACTGAGCCAGAAATCCAAGATGATGCTGAAGCTTGCATCATGGTATGAAGGGAGCAGCATCATCGGTCTAAGCTATTCGCTCTACAGGAATCTTGCCAAGGGCGAAGGCAAGGATGGAGAAATGCAGAGGAACCTGCTTCTTGAGAAGCCCGGCTTGCTGGTCCTCGACGAGGGGCACACACCAAGGAACAAGAAGAGCCTCATTTGGAAAGTTCTCGCAGAGGTCAGCACCGAAAAGCGGATAATCCTGTCAGGGACTCCATTCCAGAACAACTTCCTAGAGCTGTACAACATCTTGTGCCTGGTTAAGCCCAAGTTTGCCAAAGATTTTGCTTGTACAAGACTCAGCAAGAAAGGAGTTGCTTCCACCAGCCAATCAAGAGCAGCGCCTTATGTGGAGGAGGATGAAGGCAAAGAATTCTGGAGTTCATTAAGGATAAGTAACATCACGGATGAACACATCACTGAAATCCGGGAAAAGCTGGGCCCTTTTGTGCACATCCATAATGGTGACATTCTTCAGAAGTCTCTTCCAGGATTGAGAGAATCTGTTGTGATCCTGAACCCTCTTCCTCGTCAGAAGGAAATCATCGCAATGATGGAGGAAAGTGCAGGGAAGGGTTTTCTTGACGCAGAATACAAGATATCTCTTGCGTCCATACACCCATTCCTCGTCACAAGCACAAAGCTGTCAGACACAGAAGCCTCTGTTGTGGACAAGATGAAGAGCGTGCGGCTGAACCCATGCAAAGGAGTGAAGACATGGTTCGTTTTCGAGATCATCCGTCTCTGCGAAGCACTGAAAGAAAGAGTGCTGGTGTTCAGTCAGTACCTTGAGCCACTGGCCCTGATCATGGACCAGCTTACCACAGAGCTAGACTGGACAGAAGGCAAGGAGATCCTACTCATGAGTGGAAATGTGCGTGTTAAACAGCGCGAAGCCTTGATGGAAGCCTTCAACGACATGAACAGTGAGGCTAAGGTGATGCTTGCATCAACCAAGGCCTGCTGTGAAGGAATAACACTGGTCGGTGCATCGCGTGTGGTTCTCCTTGATGTCGTCTGGAATCCTTCTGTTGGACGGCAGGCGATTGGCCGAGCCTATAGAATCGGCCAGGAGAAGATTGTGTACACATACAACCTGATTGCAGAAGGAACAAAGGAGAAGGTCAAATATGACAGACAAGCTACCAAGGATCACATGTCCAAATTACTGTTTTCAAATGAACCGCAACCTACTGGGAGCAATCTGTCACCGGAACTGATATCCAATGATAGGATTTTGGAAAAAATGGCTGCACGTGAAGAACTCAAAGACATGTTTGTGCAGATTCTCCCTTCCCATTGACTGCAGAAATTACAGCTCAGTCTTGTAAGTGGAAGCTTCTGAGATTAGAATGTGCTAATTGACATTTTATGCAACGGTGCTAACCTATTTTTTTATGTTGTGTGTGGACAGGGAGGTCTGATGATTCTACATTCCATCGATATCGGAATCTTCAGAGTCTCCAAATAATAACTGGCATCTTGCTGCCCCTGTGGAATAGCTGCTCCTAGAACTCTTGTGGTGGTGTATTGTAGGGTACCAGTGGGTTTTCGTCCCTTAGTTTGTCTCTTAATTGACGAGGAACAGCGGGTTTCCCATTAGTGTGTCGAACTCGTTTCTTTCCCTTTCTCTCCTTTCTTGCTTTCTGTAAGACTTGGTATTTCCGATATTATTTGCCTGGTAGTGAACTATATAAGTTTATCTATACCAATATAAAAAGATCCAAAGAGGCAGATCCAACTGATCTCGACCATCAAACTAAGTCAATCTAACAACCTAGACTGCTCCAATGTCGAGCGTTCAACGTGTTTAACGTGTAATTAATATCATACCAAATATTGCACTAATCATAGAATTAACATACAAATAATAGCATACATAATATACACATGCAATTAATATATTGCTTAAATATTAATGTGCAACACGTGCAATTAATATATTGCCTGAATATTAACGTGCGTTGCACGTGCGCGTTTACTAGTTTGTATTAGTTACTGTCCCACATTGCTTGCTTTGGTCCCAAGGTAGTTCTACCTTTTTACTAGATACTACTATGACATAGCTTAAGAGCCCTACCATGCCAAACTACCAAACATGCCAGGTGACTTTTCCATTCAACTATGTTATCAGGTTAGCACCATAAGTCAAGAGAATCCTATCCTGAAAGCAAGAAACATATGCATGATTTAAATTGACTTGAGTTTATTTTGAATTTGTACAATATACTTCAACTGCTGGAATGTTAGTTTGTCGTGGTCCGTCTTCAGATTTGAACTGTAATTGTATTGGAGTTTATTTCGATTTTTTATGATATACTCCCTCCTTTCCGGTTTATAGGGCTTATCTCAAAATTTTAGTTTTCTCATTTTATAAGTCTCAATTTGGTTGTTCCCCATCACATGTTCAGATTTCAAGGTGCAATAAATCATTGCATGCAAGTATTAAGAGAAAATTGACCAATGCATGTACTTTATGCATGCATGCATTGCAATTAATGCATTGGTAAACATAATTTTTTTAAGAAAACAAGCGCATTAATTGAGTGGTTTTGCAAACTACAAAAATTGTTTCACCACTCACCATCTACCTTGGTTGGTGAGATTTTCGAATTGAACCCTATAAACCGGAAAGGAGGCAGTACTTCAACTGCTAGAATGCAAGTTTGTCGTGGTCACCTGTCTTCAGGTTTGAACTGCAATTTCATGGGATCTCAACTAATTGACATGATAACTATTGAGTAACATGCAACAATCAGTTGGAAAAATAAAAGCTTTATACAAATTACTTAAACTAGTACAAAAATAATTTAAATGTTTTTTTGTTATCACTATATTATGGAAGATTGTTTAATTTTCTGTATTATTTTCTGTAAAGGAAGATTTTAGTGTCAATTTCCTCTCTCCAGGATGTCAATTCAGTCATGAAAGCTGTGATAATGTTGCCTTTTTGTTGCATAAGATTTAGTAGATTGACTCAATCTTAAGACTACAATTATTTCTATCACTGTACATTTTCAGGTTGTTTTCTGTTTGCTCTGGTTTACTCTGCCGGCTAGCTACCTGGTCTATATACTCCCTCCGTCCCAAAATAAGTGACTCAATTTGTACTAGTTTTAGTACAAAGTTAGTACAAACTTGAGTCACTTATTTTGGGACGAAGGGAGTACTTCTTATTCCAGCTTTAAATCAGGACAATTGACAAGCTGCACTGCTGCCTTTTGATCAAAAATGAGGAAGAAGTAACAACTTTGTAATTTGGCGTGTAGAAAGGCACCGGACTGTGCCAGAGTTAGGGCAGCAAAAAGTAATAAGTATCTTGAATGAAGATTTCTACCTATATTTGTTTTGTTACTATATACTCCAGTTCCAACAGTTGCCGTTCTGCATCGTCAAACATTCTAAAAACTGAACATGTCCTCTGGCAGGATAATGCTATCAACAGATTAGCCTTGAAAACTTTCATATCAATATATTTTTATAAACGAGTATGTCAATACTTCGGTGAAGAAGATAAAGGTGAATACCTGGATGGTGAATAGTGACAGATAGCTGGGCAGATGAGCCGTGAGTCCATCTCATACGACGCATAACGCATTGGTGGATTAATTTGGTTGGACAGGACCATCTTGAATCTGTTGCAATTTTTCTCCAGCACCATCTGATCTAGGATTCTCCATGCACTCCTCCCCTCAGAGAAATATTTAATCTTACTCAACTGACCAGTGTGAAACATATAGGTAGCCTCAAAAAATTCTGGATTATTTGTGTTTGTGAATGCGACGCACAAAAGAATTGGATTTGAGTTTTCATATGTTAAAACCTATGAATCATCAATCAACATATAGGCAATGAGACCAGAAACAGGAAACTCCTGAAAAACTACTGACTTCCATAACTTCCATCAAAGTATGGCTCCAAATTAAAATAATTTGGTAAGCATATGAAATCATGAATGGAATTGCCCCACCATAAACTGAATTTTATTCATTCTTGTGGCTGACAGCTTACAATTGTTCCACATTGAAAAGAAATCAACACATGGCAGAGATACTAGTGTGATTTATACCTGCACAAAGCATCAGAATGTGACCTAAACAAATGAAAACATTGCATACACACCAATGTGAAGAAAAAGTACAGTGAGAAGGTGTTACAGGTATGAGAACATGTACTCGGCCATGACCAAGAAGCAGCATCCAGCTAAGCGTACTTGGCAAGCTCGTCGGCGAACACAGCGGCGTGTGGCTCCTCCACACAGCGGAGCATGAGCCGGATCCCGCGCTTGGGCGCCGGGGGCTTGAGGTAGATCACCGACGCAACGATGTTGACGTCGTCGTTGAGCGTGAACACATATCCAGGCTCGCCGAAGCCGTAGTCCACCTCGTTGAAGCCAACGCGGCTCCAGTCCGACACCGTCACGGTGCCGTAATCCAGCGGCACGTTGTAGTGGTCATCCTTGGCGCCGCCGTGCATCCAGTCCGTGAACCTCACCTTAAGCGCCTCCTTGGCCTCTCGCATTACGCCGACCACTTCGGGCAGTGGTGCCTCCCGGATGGTCTTGCTGCTCCGGGTGATCCCGACCGGGTACACGCAGTTGCCATAGTAGCCATCCACTGACGGCAGCACGCCCTGAAGGAGGTGCCGCGTGCTGGCGGCGAAGCCAAGGCGGACTTCAGCGGCGTCGGCGAGCTCCACCGCCAGCGCACGGCACTTGAAGACCACGGCCGTCACCGCGTCGAAGGTGGAGCAGGTCTCCCCCGTGGCGGCCTTGAACTCGTCCTTGATTCGCAGGATGCTCTCCGGCGAGATCTCGACCACCTGTGTCACGAAGCTGAACGCCGTGAATGACGGCGGCGGACCGCGCGGCAGCTTGGGTGGGTCCGGGATCGTTTCGCGGTCCCACACGGGAGCCACTGATGGCGCCGGGAACCCCCGGGCCAGCTCGCCTGCCGCTTGCAGGAACTGCGCGGCGCCCTGCCCGTCGAACACCAGGTGGCTGAAGCAGATCCCCACGGCGAATCCACCGCAGGTGAATTTCGTGACCTACAAATACAATACGGCAGCGCCCGAGTTAGGAATCTAAGTAGATTCGTCGCTCGTCTGGGTCTTGTTTCTCTTTCGTTGGATTGGATCGAGATGAGGTGTAAGTAAGTAATCGCGTGCGAACCTGCGCCATGAGGATGAGGTCCTCGAGCTTCTCCTCGGGGGGAGGGCGGGGGATAAGCTCCGCCTTGGGGATGAGCAGCGGGCGCTCGAGGCCGTTGACGTCGGCGAGCGAGCAGCTCGCCGTGGCCTCCACGAACCAGACGCCCTCGCCGGTACAGTCCACCACGAGGTCGCCCGGGGAGGGCTCCGCGATGCGACCGGCTACCGGATAGTAGGGCACCAGCGCCCTCGCGAACCCTTGGCGCATCGAGGCCACCTGGTCGTCGCCGCCCCGGTCGGAGGACGGGGGGAAGACCTGGATGAAGTCGACCGAGACGCGGACGGCGGCGGTCTTGTCGATAGAGGAGAGCGGGAGCACGCCGCCCGGGGTGGGCCCCGCCGGAGGGACGAGCTCCGGCGGCGACTTGGCGACGGTGGGCGCGGCCATGGTCTCGTGGGTTGGTGGGGGAGCGCGCTGGTTGTTTGCTTTGGCGCTTCCCCACTAGGAATGATGAATGGAGGAGGGTGAGGACTCCTTTGGTTTGGAGGAATTTCATAGGAATTTTAGAGGATAGGATTTTTATAGAATTTTTTCCTTTAAAGCCTTTTTGTTCATAGGAATAGATTCCTATTTCTACATAGGATTGGTTCCTATCTTCCATATTTCATAGGAAAATAAAAATGAGCCTAGACTCAATGAAAAAATTCCTTTGGTGTCAACCAAATGACATCTTGTTTCTTATTCCTACTCATAGGATTTGAGATACATGCCATCTCATTTCCTACAAAATTCCTATTCCTATGATAATCCTATCCTATGAACCAAAAGAGGCCTGAGGTTGTTGCCGTCAGTATTTGCCTCGGTGGCTGGCACGAGCTCACTTCTGGTTTGAAAGTGGTTAACTCTTTTTTTTTAAGTACGCCAATGGCATACGTTGTTTTATAGAAGGCAGAAGTTTATGTACAAAAGTCCGAACAAGATATGAATAAAATATCGGAGGGATACACACCACTCCTACATCTTAGAAGACTTAGTCTACTGTTTCGTAAAAGGATCTAAAGCTCCGACACCGTCGAGACCTGTCAGATTTCGGGTTCCGACAAAACCCTTGAGGTTCGAACACTCGGGTGCGCACGAAGATCTCTCCCCCACTCTAGCTCGCGCACTCTACGGTCTCAGGGCCTAACTCGACGAACCCAAAGAACATGTGACACAAGATTTATACTGGTTTGGGTCACCATTATGGTGTAATACCCTACTCCAATGTGGTGTGGTGGATTGCCTCTTGGGCTGAGGACAAAAGTACAAGGGAAGAATAGCCTCGCGAGGAGAGGTGTTCTTGTGCTTGGTGTGCTTGTGTGGTTGAAGATTGGAATCCCCCTCCTACGATGGTGGCTAGTTCTACTTATAGAGGCCCTGGTCCTCTTCCCAAATATTGAGCGGGAAGGGATCCCACAACGGCCAAATTTAAAGGGAGACAACTAGTACAAGCTATCCGGACAAAAGTGGTCTTCGCCTGCCAAGGGCTCTGGTGGTGACACCGTCCTGGGCTCCACGATGACCTCCGTCTTGTCGTCCTGCTGGTCTTGGTCGTGTTGCACTGATATGGAAACCTTTGTCTGATGCCTCGGGACTCCTCGTCTGCACTTGCCCCTTTAGCACCAAAGAGGAAACAAGGATACTGCGCCCGCCTGGCGCCCGCCTGGTTTCAGTCGTCATGGCTTGCGTCACAGGAACCTCGCGAGGTGTCCCTTGCCTTGATCTCTCCGCCCCTCGCGAGCCAGCCCTGGTGAGGCCGCCCCTGAGGAGGTCTTGTGTCGTCCGCCTCGCGAGGGTCTTGAATGTTTGCTGGTGAAGATGGGTCGTACAGGGCCGCTGGTGGAGCCACGCTGTAACACCCCAGATGTAAAACTTCCCATTTTGGCAATATATCCATCTTGTTCTTCATCTATTCTAAGTGGTTTTCCTCTTTGTGGGTTTCTTTTTGGGTTTGTTTGGTTTGTCTTTGCTTTTCTTGTCTTTGCTTTGTCATATCTTTTTTGTCATCCATTGTTGCACTTTGCCCTCATCATATGTTTGCATCATGTGCATATCTATGTTTGTGTTGGGCTTATGCCAACTTGCTTTTCCATGACATTCATGCATGATATGTTGTTGCATGTTCTATGTGTGTTCCATGCATTACCACCTCCATGCATCACCACCTCTCCTTCTTTTATCTTTCTTTTTGCAAGTGCCATCTTGCCCTCCTCCACAAATGTTCATCTTCTCCCTATAAATCTTGCTACATGTCCAGAACCCCTCTGTCAATTTTCACCTCTTTTAGAATTGTTTTGGTTGGGTTCAAAAATGCATCAAGTTTGAATTTTATTCAAACTTGCTTCATTTTTCTACCACTAAAATAGTCCAAACCAATTTTATTAAATAGAGCATATTTCCAAGAGCTCGGGGATATTTTTGTTTCTACCATATACCTCTCAAACCTCCCTTGACTTTTCCTTTTCTACAGCTGTGAATTTAAATTTACAGAGTTAAGAAAAAGGGGAGAGCCCCCCCCCCCCTAGTGCAGCCACCTGGGCCTTTTTCCCTCTAGCTAGCCAGCCCACTTACCTCTTCCGGCCCAGTCAGCCCACGCGTACAGAGACGTCGTCAACCTCCTGTACGGCACGCATCCAGCATGTCCACGTCGACGCCCCGGTTGATTTGACGGCCGTCCGACGCCCCTAGCCCCTTTAAAGCATGTCCAAACCCTACCCCGGTCTCTCCTCTGTCCATCCAGGCCCTCGTCTTCCCTCGCCACCACCAGGTAAGGCTAGCCACGCCATGACGTCGCCCTGCCCACCATGCTCCGGCCGAGCTTGAGCTCGAGCTCGGAGTAGCCGTCTACGTCGTGCCTCCGACCCCCTCTGCCACCGTGGAGAGGAACGCCAAGTTCCCCTACGTCTGCTTCCATGCCGCACGTGATCACGAGGCTTCCAGATTGACTCCCTCAGCCATTTTCTTCCTCTGCTTAGCGGACAGCAGCCCCGCCAAGTTCAGAGCTCCATCGCGTCGTCTACGGCTCGTTCCCGTCTACCCCTTTCTTTCCATGGCATATAGGGCCCCGTGAGACTCGGTAGATCCATGTCTTTGATGTGCTCCCGATGCTCCGACGAAGTTTGTAGTTTTGTTGTGTTTTTGCTGCAGCACGCCCGTGCGTCCCCGCGCTCCGGTTCCCGCCTAGATGCAGTCGCCTCACGCCCCATCCTTCACGCGTGCACTCGAACATGAGGAGCAGCAGCCTCGCCCAGCCTTGCCGCCGCCATACCCGAGACGAGCACGAGCTCATCCTCGAGAGAGATCTCGCGCGCACACCCCGCAGTTGGTCCGCATGAACACACACACATCCATACCCCTTTCCGCACGCCCGCCCTGGTTCTGCATTGCAAGCCGTCGCTGTCTAGCTCGTCTCTGCCGGCGCCGGTGATTCTCTGTGTTGTCATGGCAAAGGCTCAGCCTTCTGGCTCTGGTTCAAAAGGAACCAGGCGCCCACTCCATACACACCCGCCCTCCTTAGCGCAGTGGTTGACCATGTATGCCCACACCGGGGAGACCCGGGTTTGATCCCCCGCGGGCGCGGTTTGATTCCCCTTTTTTTTCTTTTTGCAATATGCGTGAGGATGACAGGAGGGTCCCACCAGTCAGCCTCTCAGCGCCCTCCTCTTTCTTTTTTCCCTTATCCCCGCGTTTTCCATTTATGGCAAGTCCTCATTTTCCATTTCGGGCAAGTCCATATCTGAATGTTTCCAAATAAGGAAAATGTCATTTCTGTCATATTCCATTTAGGGCAGTTTCTAACTTATTGCACTTGTGATGATTTCTCTACAGCAACCCCAACATATTATGCGTGAGGATGATAGGAGGGTCCCACCAGTCAGCCCCTCAGCGCCCTCCTCTTTCTTTTTTCCCTTATCCCCGCGTTTTCCATTTATGGAAAGTCCTCATTTTCCATTTCGGGCAAGTCCATATCTGGATGTTTCCAAATAAGGAAAATGTCATTTCTATCATATTCCATTTAGGGTAGTTTCTAACTTATTGCACTTGTGATGATTTCTCTACAGCAACCCCAACATATTATATATGTTTTTGGGATAGAAAAATCCCACCAATCCAGTGGTGGCATTATTTTCTGCATTTAAGCAAGTTTGCATACATGTCATTTTACATCATATTGCTGTTTTGGCATTTTTGGTTGATTTATTTGAAACATGCTATGAGGTGGTTTGGCACATGGTTAGCTTCATTTTCATGTCTACTTCATGCTAGAGTTTGTTCCATGCCATGACATGCCTTGTGGTGAGTTAATCAAGCTTGTAAAGATGCCATGTTGAATCTGTTTTTGTCATGTCCTGGAATTTCTCTAAGTCCGTAATCTGTTTATGTTTTTGCCATGTTCACATGCTTGCAATTGTATTTTCTGATCCCTTTTGGCTCAAGGTCACTAAGGGACTTTTGTTAATATCTTTGAGTAGCTTCATGCCATGCTTTACTTTGCCATGTTAAGTTCCTGTAGCATCTAGTTTTCATGCTCCAAAGTGTGCTACATGATCTAAAATTCCAGACAAGTGTTAATTTCACTAAGTCTGAAATCTTTTTTCCATTGCACTTTTGCCATGCTTGTTTGAACCTGTTAATGGATGAATTGGCCGTAGCTCAGTGTTCATCTTTTGTTAAGCATTATGAATGGATCCCTGCCATGTATTTTATTGCCATGTTTGGGTGTTGTAGCATAATTATCTTGATGCATTTAGATGGCTACTTGCTGTTTATCGCAGACCGGTGCCATTCTTGTTTTGTTTGCCATTTCCAAACCGTATCTCCGATTCCGTTGTTCTTTATATCGTTTTCAAGCGAAATCATCTCACCTTTCCAGTGGCACACTTGGATTTCCATGTTGAGGCCAGGTTCATTCATCACTTGTCAAATCTTGCATATGCGTCACATATCGCATCCCGCATATCATATCATGTTTGCATCATGTTGTTTGAGCTTGCACGTGGTTGATTGTGTTCCGTTTGCTTGTTTGTCTTGTTTGGGTAGAGCCAGGAGACGAGTTCGCTAACGAGGAGCCCGTTGAGTTTTCTTTCGAGGATCCAGTCAACTCTGACAACTTTGCAGGCAAGATGATCATACCCTCGAAATCACTTCTATCTTTGCTTTGCTAGATGCTCGCTCTTTTGCTATGCCTATGTTATGATGCCTACCACTTGCTTATCATGCCTCCCAAATTGCCATGTCAAACCTCTAACCCACCATGTACTAGCAAACCGTTGATTGGCTATGTTACCGCTTTGCTCAGCCCCTCTTATAGCGTTGCTAGTTGCAGGTGAAGATTGGAGATCGTTCCTTGTTGGAACATTATTTACTTGTTGGGATATCACTATATTATGTTGTTATCTTAATGCATCTATATACTTGGTAAAGGGTGGAAGGCTCGGCCTCTTGCCTAGTGTTTTGTTCCACTCTTGCCGCCCTAGTTTCTGTCATATCGGTGTTATGTTCCCGGATTTTGCGTTCCTTACGCGGTTGGGTAATAATGGGAACCCCTTGACAGTTCGTCTTGTTTTAAAACTCTTCCAGCAATGCCCAACCTTGGTTTTACCATTCGCCACCTAGCCTCTTTTTCCCTTGGTTTTCCGGAACCCGAGGGTCATCTTATTTAACCCCCCCGGGCCAGTGCTCCTCTGAGTGTTGGTCCGAACTGGGCAGCCTGCGGGGCCACCTCAGGGCAACTTGAGGGTTGGTTTTACTCGTAGCTTGACCTATCTAAGTGTGCCTTGAGAACGAGATATGTGCAGCTCCTATCGGGATTTGTCGGCACATTCGGGCGGTGTTGCTAGTTTAGTTTTACCTTGTCAAAATGTCTTGTAACCGGGATTCCGAGTCTGATCGGGTCTTCCCGCTAGAAGGTATATCCTTCGTTGACCGTGAGAGCTTGTCATGGGCTAAGTTGGGACTCTCCTGCAGGGATTTGAACTTTCGTAAGCCGTGCCCGCGGTTATGGGCAGATGAGAATTTGTTAATGTCCGGTTGTAGTAACTTGAACCTTAACTTAATTAAAATGAATCAACTGAGTGTGTTACCGTGATGGTCTCTTCTCGGTGGAGTCCGGGAAGTGAACACGGTGTTGGAGTAATGTTTGCGCAGGTTGTTCTCCAGTTATTCGTTCGTGCATTGCCTTCTCTTCTCGCTCTCATTTGCGAATAGGTTAGCCACCATACATGCTAGTCGCTTGCTGCAGCTCCACATATTTACCTTGCCTTACCTATTAAGCTTAAATAGTCTTGATCGCGAGGGTGCGAGATTGCTGAGTCCCTGTGGCTCATAGATTACTTCCAAACCAGATGCAGGGCCTGATGATTCCGTTCCAGATGATGCGCTTGAGCTCAAGTGGGAGTTCGACGAAGACTCACGCCGTTACTATGTGTCTTTCCCTGATGATCAGTTGTGGTGCCCAGTTGGGGCGATCGGGACCGTGTCGCATGTTGGGTTGATCTTTTATTTTGGCACCGTAGTCGGGCCATGAGTGATTGGATGATGTAATGCTATTTATGTACCTTGTTTGACATGGCGAGTGTAAGCCAACTATGTTACCTTCCCCTTTTATTATCTATATTACATGGGATGTTGTGAAGATTGCCTTACTTGCGACATTGCTTTCAATGCGGTTATGCCTCTAAGTCGTGCTTCGACACGTAGGAGATATAGCCGCATCGAGGGCGTGACAAGTTGGTATCAGAGCCTTCCCCGACCTTAGGAGCCCCATTGCTTGATCGAACTAGCAGCCGAGTTGAGTCTAAAAAATGTTTTGAGTCATCTAGGAATTATATATCGGAGAGTTTAGGAATTCTTTTTACTCCCCAGTCCCCTCATCACTCTGGTAAGGCATCTTGACGTAGAGTTTTGACTCTTCTATTCTCAAATTTCACTAAAAAAATTAGGATCACGCGGGTATCTTGGAATCGTTCCGATCGATTTGTGACGAGAACATTGTTCTTGGTGCCTCCTGTCATTTAGGGGTTGTGGCAGTGTCCCGGGGAGTTGAGCTCCGAGGTGTTGTCGTCACAATTTTATCGTTGCAGTTCTGGAATACCTGAGTTTAGTTCGCCGACATCGAAAATCTCTTTTATGCAGTTGTTGGTGAGATAACCTCGACGCCACCCAGTACTGGGGCGGGAGTTCGGGAGTATTGCCATAACTTGTATAACGGATGCTTTTCGAAGGTTGAGGTAGATGGTTTCCGAAGTTTTTCTCGGTTATGTGTTGAAGGATGGATACATCTGGATGTAGGATTTGCTAGATTTGGGTGATATATTATGCTTCCCTATATCCCCAACACCTGATTGCATAACCGGAAAGGTTTGGGAGTTTCATAGGTGGGAATTCTTGTAGCTCTAGTTCTTCTTCCACGGATATTCGGTTTGAGATTGGGATTTCTTACCGAGTATTCGTTCTTGTTCCGTACCTTGTTGATTTATTTCTCTACCTAAATTCTAAGTGGCTTCTCAATTTATGCATATGTGACCATTTCAATTAGAATGCATTCATTCTTATGTTCGGATGTGAAGACTATATGTTGCAATTTCAACCCGCTTGATTCGGCTTCAATTTTATCTATCAATGTGCTAACGGATGTCACCCTCTTCAGGATGGCTCCCGCTGAGAGCAGCAATCAGAATCAGAATCAGGATCCGCCACCACCTCCTCCTCCTCCGGAGGCATGGCAAGCTGTGATGGCTTCTACCAATGCAAACACGCAGTTCATCATGCAAATTCTTCAAGAGTGCAACCAAGCGAACCAAGGCAACCAAGGCAACAATCAGAATCACTTTGCTACACTCAACCAGTTCCTTGCTAACCAGCCAAAGACCTTCAGCAATTGTGTTGAGGCAACTGACGCTGATGATTGGCTCGTGGACTTGTGCAAGCATTTCGAGTGTAGTAACGTCAGGCCTGAGGACTTTGTCAAGTTCGCTTCCTTCCAACTCAAAGACCAAGCTGCAGAATGGTTCCAGCAGTACAAGGATTCCAGAGGAGGTTGTGTGATTACCTGGGATGAATTCCGTCAAGACTTCAAAGCTCATCATATTCCTCAGAGCGTGGTTGAAAGCAAGCGTGAGGAATTCCGCAACCTAAAGCAAGGCTCTATGTCTGTCTATGACTACAATAAGTTGTTTCAGAAGCTCGCCCGCTTTGCTAAGCAGGACGTCCCTGACGAGAAGAGCATGCTATACCAGTTCAGGGGTGGTCTTAGAGAAAAAATCCAGCTAGCTCTTGTTCTCTTTGAGCCCTTGAGGTACGATGAGTTCTACAACATGGCATTCAAGCAAGAGGCTGCTCAACTGAAGTGTGATGCTTCCAAGAAGCGAGTCAGAGATGCTACTCCTTCTTCCTCTACTCAAGTGGCCAAGCAGCAGAAGTATTGGCTTCCTCCTCCTCCGTTCTGTCAGCCGTATCAGAAGAGCAAAGGTGGCAGTGGATCTTCCCACCCACCCAACCCTGGCTTTCAGAACAAGACTTCATCTCAAGCTCCAAGATCGAGTGCTCCGTATCACCGCCCGCTTTCAGAGGTCATGTGCAACAAGTACCAACAGAAGGGTCACTATGCCAACAAGTGCTTCAATCAGAGGCGTCTCCCTCCTCCTCCTCCTGTGAGATCGGCAAGTACAGCTGTGGTCAAGAATAACCCCAAGCACGCCAAGGTCAATTTGATGAATGCAGCTCAGGCAGAGGACTCGTCAGATGTCATCATGGGTAACCTTCCTGTTAACGATATTCCTGCAAGAGTTCTTTTTAACACTGGTGCATCGCATTGTTTCATGTCAAAGCCATTTTTACCAAGCATGAATTCATTTCTTCTCATTTGGGCAAACAAATGGATATCGTTTCTCCTGGTAAACGCTTGAGTGCAAGTCGGGAGGTTCCAGATGTTACTATCACCTTGGGCGACTACAAGTTCCTTTCTTCCCCAATGGTCCTTAGTAACTCAGATATTGATCTTATTCTCGGGATGGATTGGCTTTCTAAGCACAAGGCTCAACTTGATTGTGCAGCCAGGCAGATTCAATTGACTCATTCGTCTGAGGATGTAATTGTCTTTGCCGCTCGTGATGATACCATCCGTCTGTTTTCTCTCAATCAGAAGGGTGAAATGGATGCCATCTCGCAAATTCCAGTCGTTTGCGAACATCAAGACGTCTTTCCAGAAGAGCTTCCAGGAATGCCTCCGCACCGGCCAGTTGAATTCGTCATCGATCTTGAGCCTGGCACGGAACCGGTGTGCAAACGTCCTTACAAGCTCGGACCTGAAGAAGCAACTCGATATTCAAGAGCGAATGGGTCTCATCCGACCTAGTTCCTCTCCGTGGGGTTGTGGAGTACTCTTTGTGAAGAAGAAGGATGGAACGGACCCTTAGTGGATCAGCTCTATTACATAAGCGGATTCCTAAATTTTGCCCCATATCATGGGATAAGTAAGCAGTTTTTTTAGTTGTATCGACCCAGTCGCTCACTAATTGATCTTTACGGTGCTTTCTATGTCAATTTGAGAAACTTTATCCATAGAGTAGTAGTATAGGCCATACTTTCTTCGTTTTTTGATTCTCGTGAAGTGTTCTTCCTTCCTACAGCTGATAGGGAAAAATCGTTGTTTTTACGATCCCTATGTAGAAAGCCCTTTTTTTCTAGTATTTACTAGAAAATTTGATCCTCTCTTTTTTTTCTATAGTGGAGATAGTCGCACGTAATGACAGATCACGGCCATATTATTAAAAGCTTGCGGTAAGAAGGGGTTTCATTCTAGTGCCCGGAAATAATATTCCAACGCCTCCGACTTTGTGTTGACTACCGTCCATTGAACAAGAAGACTATCAAGAACAAGTACCCACTTCCCAACATCAACGAGCTGTTCGAACAACTCAAAGGTGCCCAAGTATTCTCCAAGCTTGATCTCCGTATGGGTTATCATCAGATTCGAATCCGTGAGCAAGATATTCCCAAGACGGCTTTCAGGACAAGCTATGGTTCATATGAATACACTGTCATGTCTTTTGGCCTCGTCAACGCCCCTCCGACTTTCTCTCGCATGATGAACTTCATCTTCAACGCCTACACAAAAGACTTTGTTTTGGTCTATCTCGACGACATTCTGGTCTTTTTGAAGAACAAGGAAGATCATGCCAAGCACTTGCGTTTGGTGCTCGATAAGCTCAGGGAACATCAATTCTACGCCAAGTTCTCAAAGTGCGAGTTTTGGCTTGATGAGGTTCTTTACCTTGGGCATATCATCTCTGCCAAGGGAATTGCGGTGAATCCTGAGAAGGTGTCTGCAATTGTGAATTGGGAACCACCTCAGAACGTGAAGCAACTCCGTAGCTTCCTCGGTCTCGCAAGCTACTGTCGAAGGTTCGTTGAGAACTTTTCAAAGATTGCAAAGCCCCTTTCCAACCTTCTCCAGAAGCACGTCAAGTACGTTTGGTCTCCGGAATGTGACATCGCTTTCAACACTTTGAAAGAGAAATTGGTCACTACTCCAGTTCTGACTCCTCCTGATGAATCCAAACCGTTCGAGGTCTTCTGCGATGCCTCTCTCCAAGGTCTTGGTGCAGTGTTGATGCAAGAGAAGAAAGTTGTGGCTTATACCTCTCGGCAGTTGAAGCCCAACGAGAAGAACTACCCCACTCATGACCTCGAGTTGGCGGCAGTTGTGCATGCGAAATCATCTCACCTTTCCAGTGGCACATTTGGATTTCCAAGTTGAGGCCAGGTTCATTCATCACTTGTCAACTCTTGCATATGCGTCACATATCGCATCCCGCATAGCATATCATGTTTGCATCATGTTGTTTGAGCTTGCACGTGGTTGATTGTGTTCCGTTTGCTTGTTTATCTTGTTTGGGTAGAGCCGGGAGACGAGTTCGCTAACAAGGAGCCCGTTGAGTTTGCTTTCGAGGATCCAGTCAACTCTGACAACTTTGCAGGCAAGATGATCATACCCTCGAAATCACTTCTATCTTTGCTTTGTTAGATGCTCGCTCTTTTGCTATGCCTATGCTATGATGCCTACCACTTGCTTATCATGCCTCCCAAATTGCCATGTCAAACCTCTAACCCACCATGTCCTAGCAAACCGTTGATTGGCTATGTTACCGCTTTGCTCAGCCCCTCTTATAGCATTGCTAGTTGCAGGTGAAGATTGGAGATCGTTCCTTGTTGGAACATTATTTACTTGTTGGGATATCACTATATTATCTTGTTATCTTAATGCATCTATATACTTGGTAAAGGGTGGAAGGCTCGGCCTCTTGCCTAGTGTCTTGTTCCACTCTTGCCGCCCTAGTTTCCGTCATATCGGTGTTATGTTCCCGGATTTTGCGTTCCTTACGCGGTTGGGTAATAATGGGAACCCCTTGACAGTTCATCTTGTTTTAAAACTCTTCCAGCAATGCCCAACCTTGGTTTTACCATTCGCCACCTAGCCTCTTTTTCCCTTGGTTTTCCGGAGCCCGAGGGTCATCTTATTTAACCCCCCTGGGCCAGTGCTCCTCTGAGTGTTGGTCTGAACTGGGCAGCCTGCGGGGCCACCTCGGGGCAACTTGAGGGTTGGTTTTACTCGTAGCTTGACCTATCTGAGTGTGCCCTGAGAACGAGATATATGCAGCTCCTATCGGGATTAGTCGGCACATTCGGGCGGTGTTGCTAGTTTAGTTTTACCTTGTCGAAATGTCTTGTAACCGGGATTCCGAGTCTGATCGGGTCTTCCCGCTAGAAGGTATATCCTTCGTTGACCGTGAGAGCTTGTCATGGGCTAAGTTGGGACTCCCCTGCAGGGATTTGAACTTTCGAAAGCCGTGCCCGCAGTTATGGGCAGATGGGAATTTGTTAATGTCCGATTGTAGATAACTTGAACCTTAACTTAATTAAAATGAATCAACTGAGTGTGTTACCGTGATGGTCTCTTCTCAGCGGAGTCCGGGAAGTGAACACGGTGTTGGAGTAATGTTTGCGCAGGTTGTTCTCTAGTTATTTGTTCATGCATTGCCTTCTCTTCTCGCTCTCATTTGCGAATAGGATAGCCACCATACATGCTAGTCGCTTGCTGCAGCTCCACATATTTACCTTGCCTTACCTATTAAGCTTAAATAGTCTTGATCGCGAGGGTGCGAGATTGCTGAGTCCCTGTGGCTCACAGATTACTTCCAAACCAGATGCAGGGCTTGATGATTCTGTTCCAGATGATGCGCTTGAGCTCAAGTGGGAGTTCGACGAAGACTCACGCCGTTACTATGTGTCTTTCCCTGATGATTAGTAGTGGTGCCCAGTTGGGGCGATCGGGACCGTGTTGCATGTTGGGTTGATCTTTTATTTTGGCACCGTAGTCGGGCCATGAGTGATTGGATGATGTAATGCTATTTATGTACCTTGTTTGACGTGGCGAGTGTAAGCCAACTATGTTACCTTCCTCTTTTATTATCTATATTACATGGGATGTTGTGAAGATTGCCTTACTTGCGACATTGCTTTCAATGCGGTTATGCCTCTAAGTCGTGCTTCGACACGTAGGAGATATAGCCGCATCGAGGGCGTGACACACACTACGGGCCGCAGGCAGGCCAGTCTGGGGACCCTCATTCCCAAAACGCCGCCAGTAGCCCCCGGGCCCAAGGCGCGCTCGAGTTTGGCTTTGAGGCGAAGCCAAAGGACCAGCGCGGAGCGCCGCAGGCCCCATCAGCCTACGGCCACGGTTGGCGTGTGGCGTCTGATTGGACGTGGGCGTCTCCGCTTCCCCACGTCGCCTCGGCAACCGCCCGACTTGACGAGTCCTTGCTGCATGCAGAAAAAGATCATTATTACCTTGGATCATGGAGGACGGCAGTTGGCCTCCCCTTGGCTATAAATGGGAAGTGGGGGCGGAGCCCCCGTCACCCATCTCTTCCTTGCTTCTCCCACTTCTTCTCCTTCCTTGCTCCACTGCTCGCTGGTTCTCGGCTGTGGAGAAGGGCAAGACTCCCCTTAGCGAGCCCGAGCTACTCCCGCCGAAGAAGAGGAGGTCCCATCGTCGCAAGATGGTCGTGAGGCCGGTAGTGTCGCAGCCGTGGTACGAGAGGCCACCTCCTGGGTACCCATTGCCCTTGTACACTCTCGTTGAGGGTTCTGGAGGGAGGGGCAACGAGTGTCGCCGCCCGTGCCAGGGCCGGGGGCGCGGAGGCGCACGCCGTCGCCCCGGGGGTCCATGCTGCGGACTCCTCGCGCGAGTTCGTCCTGTGGGTGGCGATGCCTCCGAGCACTTAGATTCGCCTTCCGCAGTTCTTCACCGTGGAGATGCCGCCGAGGGGCCCTCTCGAGCTTTGGCTGCAGCATGCCGACTGCGGCGCCTCGGCGACTAGAGCGGAGGTTGAAGTCGTCGCCTCCGGGAGGATCTTCATGACTCGAGGCTGGGGCGAGGTCACCCGAGTCTGCCGCGCGGAAGGCGCCCTCGCCATCCACTTCGACTATGATGGCGCATCCACGTTGTTCTTCAAAGTCTTCGACGAGGAAGGCCGCTGCTTGGAGTGCTGCCCTGAAGGGGGTCGCCAGGACGGCGCAGCGGCTGGCGCGGGGCCTGCCACTAGCCTCGCCCGCAGCTCCTCCAGCGACAGCGGTGACTCCTGGTAGTCCAGCGACTCTGCTGAGCTTGCCGAGTCTCCGGAGACGAGCAACGACAGCTACGTGCCCCCGAGCTCTCGTCGGGCCCGGAGCAAAGCCTCCACATCTGATCGCCACCGTCGTTGATCCGGATGGGGTTGGCGCCGGCCTCCAGTGGCCCACTGTTGATGATGGCGTCGGCGTTGTCCGGCACATGTAGATAGATCTCCTAGGAATTCCCTTCCTTTTGTTCCCTGCGAGGAATCGAAACAGACCCCGCAGGGGTGTGTAAAGCGTTTGTAATGCCTTTTGTTGATATTATCCTTATTGTGAAAGTTTGCGAGCACATGTCCTGCTGAGGCTCGGTCACCCCCTTTTCAATCCCGCGGCAGCTTGGTGCTCTACGCTGATAGGTCTCGGTCCCCAGGCAGGCTGCAGTCGTCGCTGGTATGCCAGGTCATGCTGCTGTGGTCAAGGCCAGGAGGTGAGCGGCCCGAGGTCCAGTAAGAGCTCCTGAGGTGCGATGGTCAAGAGGTCCCCTTTAGAGCGCAAGCAGCTACCTGATGATGGGAAAGGGTGGCGACATTGCCGCAGCAGGGCAGTGACAAGGCGAGAATCTTATGCCGTAGCTCTGGGTCAGTCCGGGTACGGGACTTATCTTTGGCGTTCTGGAGCTGGTTTCTCGTGTTGCACCAGACTTGGGTGTCGGCCGCTGTCGGGTAGTTAGGTTAGGCCTGTGCGGGCCTCCCCCTCTTCTCCATGCTCTTTCTGGTGCTCTACGTCCTCAGGTCCCGGCCCTCGAGCGAGCTCAGCGGCCTCTGGTATGCCAGGTCGCGATGCCGTGGTCAAGGCCAGGGGGTGAGGGCTGGAGAGCCAGTAAGAGCTCATGAGTCGTGATGCTCAGGAGCCCCCCCTTTTAACGCACAAGCGAATTGCATGGGAGAAGAGAGAGAGTCTGTGGTACCGCCTGCTGTAGTCCTCAGTAAGTTCTTGCAGGTTAGCATGAGGAGGGCGCAAACCGCCGTGGTGATCACTGGTCTGCCACTGGCACGTGGGGGGGGGGGGCTCCCTACTGCGGAGAGCCCCCGGGGCGTGTACAGCCCCGCCCTGACACGTGGCTTGCACGACGGGCCTAGACGAGGTGTATCTGGGCACCCGTGAGCCAGCACGGGACTCACGAGGCCCTACCTCAAGGCAGGTTGTGCCTGGTCTTGGTTCTTGATGGCTGCGACATTCCTGCGAGATGGTTAGACAACCTGCACCGAGTGGATTTCATGAGGCTATCGCACGAGAAGGACAAGCACCAACGACCCCAGGAGGTGATGTGAACGGGACCGGCCCGCCAGACAAATCTCAGCCGTTGGATTTATCGACGCTACAGGGATAGGCCTGAGCACAAACGTCGTGCCTAGCCTTCTTATGCGAAGGATCATGAAGAAAGACGATCGGCGCGCGGATCCCATGGTGGGTGAAAATCAAGCAGGTGATAACTGTAGATAGATTATGCATGAAAAGCAACTAGCTTAGGCAGATGCGAGAACGATACATCCCATTGGGTTGGACCCGAGCGGCCTGGGGTTGATGCAGCCCGTGGGGTTCTCCCAGCAAAGTGAACTAAAAGATGTAAGCGGATACATGTCGCGGGGATGGACCCACGCGGCCTGGGGATGATGCAGCCCAAGGGGCGCTCCCAGCTGAATGAACTTGGAAAGATATCACCTGGTTTGTGTGCCAAAGGAGTGTTGGGGCAGTTGAAGACATGTAGCGAAGAAGTTGCTCCTCACGAGCCGCCGAGACCCCGAGCCTCGGGAGGCTCTGGGGGCTCAGGTGGCCTCCAGAGGCCGTCTCCATCTCCGCCAGGACTGCGTGGTGCCTGGCCTCCTAACCTGTCAGGATGCTCCGCAGACTGCGCTAGAAGGCGGTGGCCATGCTCGGCAGGCCGAACGGCATGCGAACGTAGCTGTGAGGCGGGCCCTTACACCGGCCAGCGCGTGAAGGCCAGAAGCGCTACTGAGATGCGACCCTGTTGAGTCCTGGGATGTCGATGCAAATGTGCAGCTCACCACCCTCGCCTGGGTGGGGAGCAACGCTAGGTGGGTGGCGGTCGCCGCATATTGCTCTTGCTTCCTGAAGCTCCTGAGATGCCTTGGTGATGAACTCCTGAGCATCGGGCGCTCCTCGTCCGATGTCCTCCCGAGGGAAACGTGCCGCGAAGCACGCCTCCACGTGGTGCCCGAGCGCCTCCCTCGTGATGTTGGCCAGGTCCGAGGCCCTCCAGAAGAGAGCCCCCGAGCCCTGCCTGAGGAGGGCGCCGGGCGCGCTCCCTATGCGAGGGAAGGAGGCGCCTCAGGCACTGGTGCGGATCCTGAAGTGGTGCCGCTGGAGGTACCGCTCCCCTGAGGTCTAGTGTGGAGTAGCTGCTTCTTCTTCTTCTTCTTGGGGTTGGCCTCAGGAGGGTACTGTGCACCCACGCTGTCAGGGTCTTCAGTTGATGCAGATTGGAAGGCGCGCTCGAGGGAGCACACCGCGTCTCTTTCTTCGCAGGGGACCGTGATGATTCTGCCACTTCCCGGCATCTTGAGGACATTGTAGCCATGGTGGGTGACTGCCATGAATTTGGCCAGTGCTGGGTACTCGAGGATGGCGTTGTACGACAGGCGGATGTGGGCGACATCGAAGTCGGCGAGCTCGGTGTGGTAGTTGTAGCGCTGACCGAAGGTGACAAGGAGGCGAACTTGCCCTATCGGGGTGGTGGAGCCGTCTGTCACTCCTCAGAAAGGCTTGGTGGGCTGGAGTTGATCGTATGACACTTGAAGGCTGTCGAACATTTCGACGGACAGGACACTGAGTCCTGCGCCGCCTTCGATGAGGGTCTTGGTGACTTGGACATTGCTGATGATGGGTGAACAAAGCATCAGGAGGACACCAGCGGTTGCCACGCATTTGAGCTGGTCTGTGATACATCTCCAACGTATCTATAATTTTTGATTGCTCCATGCTATATTATCTTCTGTTTTGGACATTATTGGGATTTATTATTCACTTTTATATTATTTTTGGGACTAACCTATTAACCGGAGGCCCAACCCAGAATTGCTGTTTTTTGCCTATTTCAGAGTTTCTCAGAAAAAGAATATCAAACAGAGTCCAAACTGAATGAAACCTTCAGGAACGTGATTTTCGGAACGAACATGATCCAGGAGACTTGGACCCTACGTCAAGCAACCAACAGGGAAGCCATGAGGTAGGGGGCGCGCCTACCCCCCAGACGCGCCTCCACCCTCGTGGGCCCCCTATTGCTCCACCGACGTACTCCTACCTCCTATATATACCTACGTACCCCAAACGATCACAAATGGAGCCAAAACCCTAATTCCATCGCCGTAACTTTCTGTATCCACGAGATCCCATCGTGGGAGCCTGTTCCAGAGCTCCGCCGAAGGGGGCATCGATCACGGAGGGATTCTACATCAACACCATAGCCTCTCCGATGATGTGTGAGTAGTTTACTTCAGACCTTCGGGTCCATATTATTAGCTAGATGGCTTCTTCTCTCTTTTTTGATCTCAATACAAAGTTCTCCCCCTCTCTCGTGGAGATCTATTCGATGTAATTTTCTTTTGCGGTGTGTTTGTTGAGACCGATGAATTGTGGGTTTATGATCAAGTTTATCTATGAACAATATTTGAATCTTCTCTGAATTCTTTTATGTATGATTGGTTATCTTTGCAAGTCTCTTCGAATTATCAGTTTGGTTTGGCCTACTAGATTGATCTTTCTTGCAATGGGAGAAGTGCTTAGCTTTGGGTTCAATCTTGCGGTGTCCTTTCCCAGTGATAGTAGGGGCAGCAAGGCACGTATTGTATTGTTGCCATCGAGGATAACAAGATGGTTTTTTTATCATATTGCATGAATTTATCCCTCTACATCATGTCATCTTGCTTAAAGCGTTACTCTGTTCTTATGAACTTAATACTCTAGATGCATGCTGGATAGCGGTCGATGTGTGGAGTAATAGTAGTAGATGTAGGCAGGAGTCGGTCTACTTGTCTCGGACGTGATGCCTATATACATGATCATACCTAGATATTCTCATAACTATGCTCAATTATGTCAATTGCTGAACAGTAATTTGTTCACCCACCGTAAAATACTTATGCTCTTGAGAGAAGCCACTAGTGAAACCTATGGCCCCCGTGTCTATCTTCCATCATATTAATCTTCCAACACTTAGTTATTTTCATTGCCTTTTATTTTACTTTGCATCTTTATCATAAAAATATCAAAAAAATTATCTTATCATATCTATCAGATCTCACTCTCGTAAGTGACCGTGTAGGGATTGACAACCCCTTATCGTGTTGGTTGCAAGGATTTATTTGTTTTGCGTAGGTGCGAGGGACTCACGCGTAGCCTCTTACTGGATTGATACCTTGGTTCTCAAAAACTGAGGGAAATACTTATGCTACTTTGCTGCATCACCCTTTCCTCTTCAAGGGAAAACCAACACAATGCTCAAGAGGTAGCAGTCCGCCGAGCTAAAAGTCATGTCGTACTTGGACCACCTGAGCCGGTGCGTAGCCTCGAGCTTGGGGAGGGCTGCACTCACTTCGCGGGAGAACTGCTTGAAGATGCGCTGGGAGGCTGGGGCCTGAGCGCCACCAAAGATGCAGGCGATGGCGCGCGGCTCCTGGAAGCCCCCGGCCCCTTCATCCTGTTGATGGTCATCGTTCCTTCTTGGCGGCGGCGGCGGAGGGAGACCAGGGTTGCCTTGAGGACGATCCTCACGAGGCTAGTACCTCCAGGCGCTCTCGCGAGGCTGGTCCTGCCAACAATCCTCGCGAGGCTGGTCGCGCCACTCTTGGTGGGGCCAATAGTTGTCCCAACGTCCTCCACCTCATCCACCTCCTCGGTCGTAGCCCTGGTCGTTGCGCTCGGGGCATCGACCGAAGCGTCCATCTCGAATGACCCTGAGCTCCTGACAATCGTTGGTGTTGTGTGTGCGCATGTTGTGGAAGGCGCAGAACGTACGGCTGCCCTTTGACGACTCGGGAAGATTTCGCCCGCGCTTGGTGTCCGGTTCTGCTGCGAGCACGGCCACCCCCTTGCGCTTCACGTCCTTGACCTTGGCCTTCTTCTTCTCTGGATCCGTAGTGGGGAGCTCGAGGAGGAAGAGACGCCCCTCCTCAGCCCTCGCACACTTGGTTGCTACGTTGAACAACTTAAAGGTCATGCATAGATTCTCATGGATGGCAATGAGGGAGTCCTGGATTAGGGGGTCTCCGGACAGCCGGACTATATCCTTTGGCCGGACTGTTGGACTATGAAGATACAAGATTGAAGACTTCGCCCCGTGTCCGGATGGGACTTTCCTTGACGTGGAAGGCAAGCTTGGCAATACGGATATGTAGATCTCCTCCCTTGTAACCGACTCTGTGTAACCCCTAGCCCCCTCCGGTGTCTATATAAACCGGAGGGTTTAGTCCGTAGGACAACAACAGTCATACCATAGGCTAGCTTCTAGGGTTTAGCCTCTACGATCTCGTGGTAGATCAACTCTTGTAATACTCATATCATCAAGATCAATCAAGCAGGACGTAGGGTATTACCTCCATTGAGAGGGCCCAAACCTAGGTAAACATCGTGTCCCCTGCCTCCTATTACCATCCACCTTAGACGCACAGTTCGGGACCCCCTACCCGAGATCCGCCGGTTTTGACATCGACAGGTGAGCTCCTCCTTCATCTTGACGTCGCGGACGCCGTCGGAAAACGCCGAGATGATGGCCTCATCCGTCACCTTGGGGATCTTGATACATGCACTGTTGAAGTGCTGGATGTACTTCTGCAGGGTTTCTCCTGGTTGTTGCTTGATGCGGCACAGGTCACCCGTGACCGTGGGGCGGTCGCGAGTGCCATGGAAGTTGGCGATGAAGTGGCTGCACATCTCATCCCAGGAGGAAATCAAGCCTGGGGGCAGGTTCAGGAGCCATGAGCAGGCGTCGTCATTGAGAGCCATGGAAAACCAGTTCACCATGACCTTTTCGTCGTCGTTGGCCGCTTCGATGCTCAGCTCGTAGAGCTGCAGAAACTCCGTAGGGTCAGGGGTGCCGTCGTAGCGAGGAGGCAGATCCGGCTTGAACTTGCCCGTCCAGACGACGCTACACAGCTCAGGAGTGAAGGCATGACAGCCCATCGTGGCCACCGGGGCCCGTCGTGGAGGCGGGGCTTGACCTTGGCGTCCCTGTGCCTCCATGGCAAGTGGCACGTGGCCCTGCCGCAGCAAGCGGTCCTGACGTGGTGGTGTCAGAAGCGGTGGAACATCTTCTTGTGGACAGGGAACCTCCTGGCAACTTCTTTCTTCGTGCGCGGGCACACAGCGCGGAGGATCACACCGCTGGGCCGCACATCTTGGAGTGAGGACGTCGTCTTGACGCGGGGGAGGCTGAGGCGCTCCTTGAGCCGCGCGCCTCGGTGCGAGGGCGCCATCTTGGTGTTGAGGAGGTGGAGGCGCTTCGTGAGCCACATCGCCCGCAGCCGGGGGCGGGCGAGGTAGCAAGAGGGATGGTGCTGGAAGCCCCCGCGGCGCTTACGAGCTCAGCGATGGGGTCCAACTAGTCCTCATAGAGGTCGTCGACCGGGCGGTAGCGCAGGAACTCACATGCCATGAGCAGCTCGGCCTGCGCATCCGTGGGGGCGCAGCGAGCGTGAGAGGATGAGACGACCAGAGTCAGCGACGGGGTGGCGGTGCGACCATCTCGCCGCACAGAGGGGTGCAGTGAAGAGGCTTGCTGCTTGTTTGCCGCGCGGGCCGGTGGCGGCGTTGGCGGCGGGTGACGGAGAACGACGGGGAGGTCCGCCGACAGGGGCGGTCTGAGCGACACGGGTGGCGAGAGCGGCCCGACGCTCAGCGCGGGCCCGACGAGCGTCGGCCATGAACTTGGCGAAGCGATGAAGCGTGGATCGACGAAGGGGAAAGCTTCGGCGCACCCCTACCCGGCGCGCCAAATGTCAGATTTCGGGTTCTAGCAAAACCCTTGAGGTTCGAACACTGGGGTGCGCATGAAGATCTCTCCCCCTCTCTAGCTCACACACTCTATGATCTCATGGCCTAGCTCGACGAACCGAAAGAACATGACACACAAGATTTATACTGGTTCGAGCCACCGTTGTGGTGTAATACCCTACTCCAGTGTGGTGTGGTAGATTGCCTCTTGGGCTGAGAACGAACAATACAAGGGAAGAACAGCCTCGCGAGGAGAGGTGTTCTTGTGCTTGGTGTGCTTGTGTGGTTGAATATTGAATCCCCCTCCCATGGTGGTGGCTAGTCCTACTTATAGATGCCCTGGTCCTCTTCCCAAAAATTGAGCGAGAAGGGATCCCACAACAGACAAATTTGAAGGGGAGACAACTAGTACAAGCTATCCTGACAAAAGTGGTCTTCTCCTACCAAGGGCTCTGGTGGTGATGTTGTCCTGGGCTCCACGATGACCTCCATCTTGCCGTCCTGCTGGTCTTGGTCTTGTTGCACCGATATGGAAACCTTTGCCTGATGCCTCGGGACTCCTTGTCTGCGCTTGCTCCTTTAGCACCAAATAGGAAACGAGGACACTGCGCGCGCTGGCGCCCGCCTGGCGCCCGCCTGGTTCTAGTCGTCATGGCTTGCGTCACAGGAACCTCGCGAGGTGTCCCTTGCCTTGATCTCTCTGCCCCTCGCGAGCCAGCCCTAGTGAGGCCGCCCCTGAGGAGGTCTTGCGTCATCCGCCTCGCGAGGCTTGGTCCCTCGCGAGGGTCTTGAATGTTTTGCTGGTGAAGATGGGCCATACGGGGCCGCTGGTGGAGCCACGCTGCGGGCCGCAGGCAGGCAAGTCTGGGGACCCCCGTTCCCAGAACGCCGACAAGACCGGCCTTCCTCCAATCTTCAATCTCCTCTTGAATGTCATCTCTAAGCTGCAGTGGAGATCTCTGTCTTGACCTGTTGTTGAAGACACGAGCATTGCGTTGCTTCCAAAGCGCCCATGCAATGAGAATAACTATTGAGTTTATGCTTCTCTTGGTCCTCCCAGTGAATCGCCTCCTTTGATCCAGCCACCAATTTAAGAACATGATGTTTGTGTCTGGCGTGTGTATGTTGGTGTTCCATGCACTGAAACAGGAGTGGTTGACTCTTTTGATTTGAGTGCGAGTGGTCTGGTACTGTTTTGGGTTCTTTTTCTTCTTTGATGAGGGAATTTATAGGATTTCACATGACCCTGGGGCAACTTTAGCAAGGTAATCGTCATTTATATCTACAACCTCCCAAACGGTTTTGAATGATGCTTCATCTTCTATATCTAAATAGCTAGCCCCACTAATATATTTCTCTCAACGTGCAAGCATGTCACCTCATCATTCAACATGCATAGGAAAAGGCCCACCTCAACATGCAACTATGCATATTAAAAATCCACTTTAACATGCAAACATGCATGCATGTAAAATTCCACCCTATTATGCTATTTACATTTAATTCTTATATACTTTAAAAAAGTATTATTTTGAATATTCATGTATCATATAACAAAATCCTCATTAAAATATTGCAGAACATTCCCGCAACAACGTGCGGGGCATCATCTAGTTTTACTTAACGCTGCGGAGCCTGTGGGCAAACATGAAGTCACTATATCTCGTGATGTTTTTTCAGTTTTCTTCTATCTACCCTGCTAGTTTAATTTGGTATGGACGGAAACAACTATAAACTAGTACAAACAATTCATCCGAATACAACAAATCATCCAAATGAAACAAATTATTCAAGTAGAAAATATTGAATTAAAGAAATGTAACACACTGTCGCCCAACTAGCTGTGGTCAATGCTAAGTGAGATCTTCATTGTTGGGGAACGTTGCAGAAAACAAAAAATTTCCTACTCGTTTCACCAAGATCATCTAGGAGTTCATCTAGCAACGAGTAATTAGATGCATCTACATACCTTTGTAGATCGCGCACGGAAGCGCTCAAAAGAACGGTGATGATGTAGTCGTACTCGACGTGATCCAAATCACCGATGACCAGCGCCGAACGGACGGCACCTCCGCGTTCAACACACGTACGGGACGGGAGACGTCTCCTCCTTCTTGATCCAGCAAGGGGGAAGGAGAGGTTGATGAAGATCCAGCAGCACGACGGCGTGGTGGTGGATGCAGGGCGTCACAGTAGCAAGGCTTCGCCGAGACTACGAGGGAGAGACGTAACGGGGAAAGATGGAGGCGCCAGGGGCTGGTTTAAAATCCCTCCTCTCCCCCCACTATATATAGGGGTGCCAAGGGGGGGCGCCGGCCCTAGTAGATGAGATCTATTAGGGGGGGCGGCGGCCAAGGGGAGGTTTCCCTCCCCCCCAAGGCACCTAGGGGTGCCTTCCACCACATGGACTCTTCCATGGTGGAAACCCTAGGCGCATGGGCCTATAGGGGCTGGTGCCCTTGGCCTATCTAGGCCAAGGCGCACCCCCTACAGCCCATGTGGCCCCCCGGGACAGGTGGCCCCACCCGGTGGACCCCCGGGACCCTTCCGGTGGTCCCGGTACAATACCGATAACCCCGAAACTTGTCCCGATGCCCGAAATAGCACTTCCTATATATAATTCTTTACCTCCGGACCATTCCGGAACTCCTCGTGACGTCCGGGATCTCATCCGGGACTCCGAACAACATTCGGGTTTCCGCATATACATATCTTCATAACCCTAGCGTCACCGAACCTTAAGTGTGTAGACCCTACGGGTTCGGGAGACAAGCAGACATGACCGAGATGACTCTCCGGTCAATAACCAACAGCGGGATCTGGATACCCATGTTGGCTCCCACATGCTCCACGATGATCTCATCGGATGAACCACAATGTCGAGGATTCAATCAATCCCGTACGCTATTCCCTTTGTCTATCGATATGTTACTTGCCCGAGATTCGATCGTCGGTATCCCAATACCTCGTTCAATCTCGTTACCGGCAAGTCACTTTACTCGTACCGTAATGCATGATCCCGTGACCAGACACTTGGTCACTCTGAGCTCATTTTGATGATGCATTACCGAGTGGGCCCAGTGATACCTCTCCATCATACGGAGTGACAAATCCCAGTCTTGATCCATGTCACCCAACAGACACTTTCGGAGATACCCGTAGTCTACCTTTATAGTCACCCAGTTACGTTGTGATGTTTGGCATACCCAAAGCACTCCTACGGTATCCGGGAGTTACACGATCTCATGGTCTAAGGAAAAGATACTTTGACATTGGAAAACTCTAGCAAACGAACTATACGATCTTGTGCTATGTTTAGGATTGGGTCTTGTCCATCACATCATTCTCCCAATGATGTGATCTCGTTATCAATGACATCCAGTGTCCATAGTCAGGAAACCATGACTATCTGTTGATCAACGAGCTAGTCAACTAGAGGCTCACTAGGGACATGTTGGTGTCTGTTATTCACACACGTATTACGATTTCCGGATAACACAATTATAGCATGAATAAAGACAATTATCATGAACAAGGAAATATAATAATAATGCTTTTATTATTGCCTCTAGGGCATATTTCCAACAGTCTCCCACTTGCACTAGAGTCAATAATCTAGTTACATTGTGATGAATCGAACACCCATGGAATTCTGGTGTTGATCATGTTTTGCTCTAGGGAGAGGTTTAGTCAACGGATCTGCTATATTCAGGTCCGTATCTACTTTACAAATCTCTATGTCTCCATCTTGAACATTTTCACGAATGGAGTTGAAGCGACGCTTGATGTGCCTTGTCTTCTTGTGAAACCTGGGCTCCTTGGCAAGTGCAATAGCTCCAGTGTTGTCACAGAAGAGCTTGATCGGCCCCGACGCATTGGGTATGACTCCTAGGTCGGTGATGAACTCCTTCACCCATATTGCTTCATGTGCTGCCTCCGAGGCTGCCATGTACTCCGCTTCACATGTAGATCCCGCCACGACGCTTTGCTTGCAACTGCACCAGCTTACTGCCCCACCATTCAAAATATACACGTATCCGGTTTGTGACTTAGAGTCATCCAGATCTGTGTCGAAGCTAGCGTCGACGTAACCCTTTACGACGAGCTCTTCATCACCTCCATAAACGAGAAACATTTCCTTAGTCCTTTTCAGGTACTTCAGGACATTCTTGACCGCTGTCCAGTGTTCCTTGCCGGGATTACTTTGGTACCTTGCTACCAAACTGACGGCAAGGTTAACATCAGGTCTGGTACACAGCATGGCATACATAATAGAACCTATGGCTGAGGCATAGGGGATGACGCTCATCTCTTCTATATCTTCTGCCGTGGTCGGACATTGAGCTGAGCTCAATTTCATACCTTGTAACACAGGCAAGAACCCCTTCTTGGATTGATCCATATTGAACTTCTTCAATATCTTATCAAGGTATGTGCTTTGTGAAAGACCTATGAGGCGTCTCGATCTATCTCTATAGATTTTGATGCCTAATATATAAGCAGCTTCTCCAAGGTCCTTCATTGAAAAACTTTTATTCAAGTAGGCCTTGATGCTGTCCAAGAGTTCTATATCATTTCCCATCAAAAGTATGTCATCTACATATAATATGAGAAATGCTACAGAGCTCCCACTCACTTTCTTGTAAATGCAGGCTTCTCCATAAGTCTGTGTAAACCCAAACGCTTTGATCATCTCATCAAAGCGAATGTTCCAACTCCGAGATGCTTGCACCAGCCCATAAATCGAGCGTTGGAGCTTGCACACTTTGTCAGTATTCTTAGGATCGACAAAACCTTCCGGCTGCATCATATACAATTCTTCCTTAAGGAAACCATTAAGGAATGCCGTTTTGACGTCCATTTGCCATATTTCATAATCATAGAATGCGGCAATTGCTAACATGATTCGGACGGACTTCAGCTTCGCTACCGGTGAGAAAGTCTCATCGTAGTCAACCCCTTGAACTTGTCGATAACCCTTAGCGACAAGCCGAGCTTTATAGATGGTCACATTACCATCCGCGTCTGTCTTCCTCTTAAAGATCCATTTATTTTCTATGGCTCGCCGCTCAACGGGCAAGTCAGTCAAAGTCCATACTTTGTTTTCATACATGGATCCTGTCTCGGATTTCATGGCTTCTAGCCATTTGTCGGAATCCGGGCCCGCCATCGCTTCTTCATAGTTCGAAGGTTCACCGTTGTCTAACAGCATGATTTCCAAGACAGGGTTGCCGTACCACTCTGGTGCGGAACGTGTCCTTGTGGACCTTCGAATTTCAGTAGGGGCTTGATCAGAAGTATCTTGATCATTGTCATTAACTTCCTCTCTAGTCGGTGCAGGCACCTCAGGAACATTTTCTTGAGTTGCGCCATTTTCCGGTTCAAGAGGTAATACTTCATCAAGCTCTACTTTCCTCCCACTTACTTCTTTCGAGAGAAACTCTTTCTCCAGAAAGGACCCATTCTTGGCAACAAAGATCTTGCCTTCGGATCTGAGGTAGAAGGTGTACCCAATAGTTTCTTTTGGGTATCCTATGAAGACGCATTTTTCCGACTTGGGTTCGAGCTTTTCAGGTTGAAGTTTCTTGACATAAGCATCGCATCCCCAAACTTTTAGAAACGACAGCTTAGGTTTCTTCCCAAACCATAATTCATACGGTGTCGTCTCAACGGATTTTGACGGAGCCCTATTTAAAGTGAATGCGGCAGTCTCTAAAGCATAGCCCCAAAAGGATAGCGGTAAATCAGTAAGAGACATCATAGATCGCACCATATCTAATAGAGTGCGATTACGACGTTCAGACACACCATTACGCTGAGGTGTTCCAGGCGGCGTGAGTTGTGAAACTATTCCACATTTTCTTAAGTGTGTGCCAAACTCGTGACTCAAGTATTCTCCTCCACGATCTGATCGTAGAAACTTGATTTTCCTGTCACGTTGATTTTCAACCTCACTCTGAAATTCCTTGAACTTTTCAAAGGTTTCAGATTTGTGTTTCATTAAGTAGATATACCCATACCTACTTAAATCATCAGTGAGGGTGAGAACATAACGATAGCCACCGCGAGCCTCAACACTCATTGGACCGCACACATCAGTATGTATGATTTCCAATAAGTCGGTTGCTCGCTCCATTGTTCCTGAGAACGGAGTCTTGGTCATTTTACCCATAAGGCATGGTTCGCATGTGTCAAATGATTCATAATCAAGAGACTCTAAAAGTCCATCAGCATGGAGCTTCTTCATGCGTTTGACACCTATGTGACCAAGGCGGCAGTGCCACAGGTTTGTGGGACTATCATTATCAACCTTACTTCTTTTGGTACTCACATTATGAACATGTGTAGCATCACGTTCGAGATTCATAAAGAATAAACCATTCACCATAGGAGCATGACCATAAAACACATCTCTCATAAAAATGGAACAACCATTATTCTCAGATTTAAAAGAGTAGCCATCTCGAATTAAACGAGATCCCGATACAATGTTCATGCTCAAAGCTGGCACTAAATAACAATTATTAAGGTTTAAAACTAATCCCGAAGGGAGATGCAGAGGTAGCGTGCCGACGGCGACCACATTGACCTTGGAACCATTCCCGACGCGCATCGTCACCTCGTCCTTTGCCAGTTTCTGCTTATTCCGCAGCCCCTGCTTTGAGTTACAAATGTGAGCAACTGCACCGGTATCAAATACACAGGAGCTACTACGGGCACTAGTAAGGTACACATCAATTACATGTATATCACATATACCTTTTGTTTTGCCGGCCTTCTTATCCGCTAAGTACTTAGGGCAGTTCCGCTTCCAGTGACCGCTTCCCTTGCAATAAAAGCACTCAGTCTCGGGCTTGGGTCCATTCTTTGGCTTCTTCCCGGCAGCTTGCTTGCCGGGCGCGGCAACCTCCTTGCCGTCCTTCTTGAAGTTCTTTTTACCCTTGCCTTTCTTGAACTTAGTGGTTTTATTGACCATCAACACTTGATGTTCCTTCCTGACTTCTACCTCTGCTGATTTCAGCATAGCAAATACTTCAGGAATGGTCTTTTCCATCCCCTGCATATTGAAGTTCATCACAAAGCTCTTGTAGCTTGGTGGAAGCGACTGGAGGATTCTGTCAATGACCGCATCATCCGGGAGATTAACTCCCAGCTGAGTCAAGCGGTTATGCAACCCAGACATAGTGAGTATGTGCTCACTGACAGAACTGTTTTCCTCCATCTTACAGCTGAAGAATTTGTCAGAGACTTCATATCTCTCGACCCGGGCATGAGCTTGGAAAACCATTTTCAGCTCTTCGAACATCTCATATGCTCCATGTCTCTCAAAACGCTTTTGGAGCCCCAGCTCTAGGCTGTAAAGCATGCCGCACTGAACGAGGGAGTAGTCATCGGAACGTGCCTGCCAAGCGTTCATAACATCTTGTTCTGCAGGGAGAACGGGTGCGTCACCAAGCGGTGCTTGTAGGACATAATCTTTCTTGGCAGCTATGAGGATGATCCTCAGGTTCCAGACCCAGTCCGTATAGTTGCTGCCATCGTCTTTCAGCTTGGTTTTCTCTAGGAACGCGTTGAAGTTGAGGACTACGTTGGCCATTTAATCTACAAGACATATTGTAAAATATTTAGACTAAGTTCATGATAATTAAGTTCAACTAATCAAATTATTAAAGAACTCCCACTTAGATTAGACATCCCTCCAGTCATCTAAGTATTACATGATCCGAGTTTAACTAGACCGTGTCCGATCATCACGTGAGACGGACTAGTCAACGTCGGTGAACATCTTCATGTTGATCGTATCTTCTATACGACTCATGCTCGACCTTTCGGTCTTCTGTGTTCCGAGGCCATGTCTGTACATGCTAGGCTCGTCAAGTTAACCTAAGTGTTTGCATGTGTAAATTTGTCTTACACCCGTTGTATGTGAACGTCTGAATAAAACACCCGATCATCACGTGGTGTTTTGAAACAGCGAACTGTCGCAACGGTGCACAGTTAGGGGGAACACTTCTTGAATTTATTGTGAGGGATCATCTTATTTACTACCGGCGTTCTAAGTAAACAAGATGCAAAACATGATAAACATCACATGCAATCAAATAATAAACGTGACATGATATGGCCAATATCACATAGCTCCTTTGATCTCCATCTTGGGGCTCCATGATCATCTTGTCACCGGCTTGACACCATGATCTCCATCATCATGATCTCCATCATCGTGTCTCCATGAAGTTGCTCGCCAACTATTACTTCTACTACTATGGCTAACGCGTTTAGCAATAAAGTAAAGTAATTTACATGGCGTTTCTCGATGACACGCAGGTCATAAAAAGAATAAAGACAACTCCTATGGCTCCTGCCGGTTGTCATACTCATCGACATGCAAGTCGTGAATCCTATTACAATAGCATGAACATCTCATACATCACATATAGATCATTCATCATTCATCACAACTTTGGCCATATCATATCACAAACCACTTGCTGCAAAAACAAGCTAGACGTCCTCTAATTGTTGTTGCAAGTTTTACGTGGCTGAATTAGGGATCTAGCAAGAACGTTTTCTTACCTACGTTAAAGCCACCACGTGATTTGTCAACTTCTATTTACCCTTCATAAGGACCCTGTTCATCGATTCCGCTCCAACTAAAGTGAGAGAGACAGACACCCGCCAGCCACCTTATGCAACTAGTGCATGTTAGTCGGTGGAACCGGTCTCACGTAAGCGTACGTGTAAGGTTGGTCCGGGCCGCTTCATCCCACAATACCGCTGAAGCAAGAAAGGACTAGTAACGGCAAGAAAGTTGACAAATCTACGCCCACAACAAATTGTGTTCTACTCGCGCAAGAAGAACTACGCATAGACCTAGCTCATGATGCCACTGTTGGGGAACGTTGCAGAAAACAAAAATTTTCCTACTCGTTTCACCAAGATCATCTAGGAGTTCATCTAGCAACGAGTAATTAGATGCATCTACATACCTTTGTAGATCGCGCACGGAAGCGTTCAAAAGAACGGTGATGATGTAGTCGTACTCGACGTGATCCAAATCACCGATGACCAGCGCCGAACGGACGGCACCTCCGCGTTCAACACACGTACGGGACGGGAGACGTCTCCTCCTTCTTGATCCAGCAAGGGGGAAGGAGAGGTTGATGAAGATCCAGCAGCACGACGGCGTGGTGGTGGATGCAGGGCGTCACAGCAGCAGGGCTTCGCCGAGACTACGAGGGAGAGACGTAACGGGGAAAGATGGAGGCGCCAGGGGCTGGTTTGAAATCCCTCCTCTCCCCCCACTATATATAGGGGTGCCAAGGGGGGCGCCGGCCCTAGTAGATGAGATCTACTAGGGGGGGCGGCGGCCAAGGGGAGGTTTCCCTCCCCCCCCCAAGGCACCTAGGGGTGCCTTCCACCACATGGACTCTTCCATGGTGGAAACCCTAGGCGCATGGGCCTATAGGGGCTGGTGCCCTTGGCCCATCTAGGCCAAGGCGCACCCCATACAGCCCATGTGGCCCCCCGGGACAGGTGGCCCCACCCGGTGGACCCCCGGGACCCTTCCGGTGGTCCCGGTACAATACCGATAACCCCGAAACTTGTCCCGATGCCCGAAATAGCACTTCCTATATATAATTATTTACCTCCGGACCATTCCGGAACTCCTCGTGACGTCCGGGATCTCATCCGGGACTCCGAACAACATTCGGGTTTCCACATATACATATCTTCATAACCCTAGCGTCACCGAACCTTAAGTGTGTAGACCCTACGGGTTCGGGAGACAAGCAGACATGACCGAGACGACTCTCCGGTCAATAACCAACAGCGGGATCTGGATACCCATGTTGGCTCCCACATGCTCCACGATGATCTCATCGGATGAACCACGATGTCGAGGATTCAATCAATCCCGTACCCTATTCCCTTTGTCTATCGATATGTTACTTGCCCGAGATTCGATCGTCGGTATCCCAATACCTCGTTCAATCTCGTTACCGGCAAGTCACTTTACTCGTACCGTAATGCATGATCCCGTGACCAGACACTTGGTCACTCTGAGCTCATTTTGATGATGCATTACCGAGTGGGCCCAGTGATACCTCTCCGTCATACGGAGTGACAAATCCCAGTCTTGATCCATGTCACCCAACAGACACTTTCGGAGATACCCGTAGTCTACCTTTATAGTCACCCAGTTATGTTGTGACGTTTGGCATACCCAAAGCACTCCTACGGTATCCGGGAGTTACACGATCTCATGGTCTAAGGAAAAGATACTTTGACATTGGAAAACTCTAGCAAACGAACTATACGATCTTGTGCTATGTTTAGGATTGGGTCTTGTCCATCACATCATTCTCCCAATGATGTGATCTCGTTATCAATGACATCCAGTGTCCATAGTCAGGAAACCATGACTATCTGTTGATCAACGAGCTAGTCAACTAGAGGCTCACTAGGGACATGTTGGTGTCTGTTATTCACACATGTATTACGATTTCCGGATAACACAATTATAGCATGAATAAAGACAATTATCATGAACAAGGAAATATAATAATAATGCTTTTATTATTGCCTCTAGGGCATATTTCCAACATTCATGCCACTGATCACGGGAGGTTCGGTCTTCAATAGAGTACTCACTCAGTGATGCTTATCAATTACATGTCATCCTAGTATCCTTTTGGATCTTGAAGCCTCTTTCTCGTTCGAAGTTCTCTTGTGTTATCTAACCTTGTTTGCTCAAGCTTATTTCTTCAAGAACCAGCTCAAGGACCATAAGGTGAGTATATGCATCTCAATCATGTGCATAATGATATCTTTCTTTTGCACATATTGTTTGTAAGAGGGGATCATAAACATGATGGTACATTTTCATCTTTACTTTGCTCTGCTGCATATAGCCAAGATACATGTAACTCATTACTCATTCTACCATGTTGTGCATTCACATATCTTCAAATTCTATCAAATACATGACTGCGCACATGTAGGGGGAGCTTATGCTGGTTACATGCTTCCTCGAAGCTCTAACATTCTCTTCATCATATCATTACTTAAAATTTTGATGTATGTTTTCATCAATTACCAAAAAGGGGGAGATTAAAAGCACAAGTGCTCCCTTGGTGGTTTTGGTAATTAATGTCAACATATCTTTCGTTGGACTAATAGTTCTACCTAGTATATTTCAGACAAGTTCAACTCTGGCATGGCAAGGACAAGAGGATGTGGACCCTCCTTCAAAATGCCAAGGACATGGATTGGTAGAAGTTCAAGACTCTACATTTTTGGTTAAGTGATCCAAGATCACATTGAGTCCATAGGAAAGCCAATACTATTAAAAGGGGATGAGGTGGTGTTTAATGATCTATTTGCTCAAGTGCTTATTGGTATTGCTCCAAAACCTTCAACCACTTTCTCTATCCAAATCTGTCCAAAACCTTACACTCCAACTTGGCCCACCGAAACTTCCCCATCCAGACCCACCGAGTTCATCTGGACACTCCCGCAGCCAAACCCTAACAAATCAGATCCATCAATATGGTTCTCGGTCCCATCGGAATGGCTTGCCCAACTCTCTGTAACTTGTCACAATTATTTCGGTCTTACCGAGTTTTGCAATCAGTCCCGCCGAGATGGCCTGCCAAACCTTCCTTAACCAGTTGCAATTATTTCGATCTCACCGAGTTTTGCGATCGGCCCCACCAAGATGGCTTCCCAACCTTTTTGTTGCCTTATTGCTTCACTTTGGTCCTATCGAGTTGAAGCAATCGGTGCCACCGAAACAAGGGTTGCCTTTGCCATTGCACATTGATCCCTCCGAGATGTTTTTGTCGGTCCCACCGAGACTCGTAACATTCATATCTTTTACACACGTCGGTGCCACCGAGATTTCTGATCGGTGCCATCACGTTGAGTCAAAAATGTGCAATTATTGGATTTTGTGTGGAGGCTATATATACCCCTCCGTCGCCCCCTCTTACTTAGTAAGAGAGTCATCAGAACATGCCTACACTTTCACTACTCATTTTCTGAGAGAGAACCACGTACTCATGTGTTGAGATCAAGAGATTCCATTCCTACCACTTGAACCTTGATCTCTAGCCTTTCCTAAGTTGCTTTCCACTCAAATCCTTCTTCCACCATAGGCAAATCTGTGAGGGGGAGTGGAGTGTTGGGGAGACTATCATTTGAAGCACAAGAGCAAGGAGTTCATCATCAACACACCATCTATTACCTTTTGGAGAGTGGTGTCTCCTAGATTGGTTAGGTGTCGCTTGGGAGCCTCCGACATGATGTGGAGTTGAACCAAGAAGTTTGTAAGGACAAGGAGATCGCCTACTTCATGAAGATCTACCCAAGTGAGGCAAGTCCTTCATGGGCGATGGCCATGGTGGGATAGACAAGATTGCATCTTCGTGGACCCTTCATGGGTGGAGCCCTCCGTGGACTCGTGCAGCCGTTATCCTTCGTGGGTTGAAGTCTCCATCAACGTGGATGTACGATAGCACCACCTATTGGAATCACGCCAAAAATCTCCGCATCTTCATTGCATTTGCACTCTCCTGTGACGCTCCTCGATTCAATCGTAAACTAATCATACACGCAAACATGTATGATCAAGATTAGGGACTCACGAGAAGATATCACAAAACAACTCTAAACACAAATTAAGTCATACAAGCTTCATATTACAAGCCAGGGGCCTCGAGGGCTTGAATACATAAGCTCGATACAAACGAGTCAGTGGAAGAAACAATATCTGAGTACAGACATAAGTTAAACAAGGTGGCATAAGATGGCTAGCACAAACATGGGTACAGATCAAAGAGGCGCGGGCCTCCTACCTGGGATCCTCCTAAACTACTCCTGGTTGTTGGTGGCCTGCACGTAGTAGTAGGCTCCGTCGATGTAGTAGAAGTCGTCGTCGATGGCGTCTAGCTCCTGGGCTCCACCATATGGTTGCGGCATCCGAGAAGAATGGGAAAGGGTGAAAGGAGGGAGCAAAGCAACCGTGAGTACTCATCCAAAGTACTCGCAAGCAAGGATCCACACTACATATGCATCAGTATCAATGAAATGGGTAGTATATGTGGACTAAGCTGCAGAATCCCAGAAAAAGAGGGGGAGAATCTAGTCCTATCAAAGACTATGCTTCTGGCAGCCTCCATCTTGAAGCATATAGAAGAGAGTAGCTGGCATGTATCAAGTATCATCTTATAGCATAAATCCTACCCAGCGATCCTCTCTTCATCACCCTATGAGAGAGCGATCACTGGGTTGTGTCTAGCACTTATCTGGGTGTGTTTTATTAAGTATCCGGTTCTAGTTGTCAGAGGTCGGAATACAAATCCAAGTTGTCCTGTTACCGTGGACACGGCTATTCGAATAGATCAATCTTCCCTGCTGGGGTGCACCATATTGCCCAACACGCTCGATCCCTTTGGTCGGGCACACTTTCCTTGGTCATACCCGCCCTCGAAAGATCAACAGGTCGTAGCCTGATACGTCTCTATCGTATCTACTTTTCCAAACACTTTTGCCCTTGTTTTGGACTCTAACTTGCATGATTTGAATGGAACTAACCCGGACTGACGCTGTTTTCAGCAGAATTGCCATGGTGTTATTTATGTGCAGAAAAAAAGTTCTCGGAATGACCTGAAACTTCACGGAACATCTTTTCGGAAATAATAAAAAAATCCTTGCAAAAGATGAAGACCAGGGGGCCCACCACCTGTCCATGAGGGTGGGGGGCGCACCTGCCCTCCTAGGGCGTGCCCCTACCTCGTGGGCCCCCTGGAGCTCCTCCGACCTCAACTCCAACTCTATATATTTGCTTTCGGGTAGAAAAAAATCAGAGAGAAGGATTCATCACGTTTTACGATACAGAGCCACCGCCAAGCCCTAAAACCTCTCGGGAGGGCTGATCTGGAGTCCGTTCGGGGCTCCGGAGAGGGGAATCCGTCGCCATCTTCATCATCAACCTTCCTCCATCACCAATTCCATGATGCTCACCGCCGTGCGTGAGTAATTCCATCGTAGGCTTGCTGGACGGTGATGGGTTGGATGAGATTTATCATGTAATCGAGTTAGTTTTGTTTGGGTTTGGTCCCTAGTATCCACTATGTTCTGAGATTGATGTTGCTATGACTTTGCTATGCTTAATGCTTGTCACTAGGGCCCGAGTGCCATGATTTCAGATCTGAACCTATTATGTTTTCATCAACATATGAGAGTTCTTGATCCTATCTTGCAATTCTATAGTCACCTATTATGTGTTATGATCCGTTAACCCCGAAGTGACAATAATCGGGATACTTACCGGTGATAACCGTAGTTTGAGGAGTTCATGTATTCACTATGTGTTAATGCTTTGGTCTGGTACTCTATTAAAAGGAGGCCTTAATATCCCTTAGTTTCCACTAGGACCCCGCTGCCACGGGAGGGTAGGACAAAAGATGTCATGCAAGTTCTTTTCCATAAGCACGTATTACTATATTCGGAAGACATGCCTACATTACATTGATGAATTGGAGCTAGTTCTGTGTCACCCATGATGAACCGCATCCGACATAATTCTCCATCACTGATCCATTGCCTACGAGCTTTCCATATATTGTTCTTCGCTTATTTATTTTTCCGTTGCTATTGATATCATCACTACAAAATACCAAAAACATTACTTTTGCTATCATTAATTACCTTTTGCTACCATTACCACTACTATCATATTACTTTGCTACTAAACACTTTGCTGCAGATATTAAGTTTCTAGGTGTGGTTGAATTGACAACTTAGTTGCTAATACTTGAGAATATTCTTTGGCTCCCCTTGTGTCGAATCAATAAATTTGGGTTGAATACTCTACCCTCGGAAACTGTCACGATCCCCTATACTTGTGGGTTATCAAGACTATTTTCTGGCGCCGTTGCTGGGGAGCATAGCTCTATTCTTTGAGTCACTTGGGATTTATACCTGCTTATCATTATGAAGAACTTGAGAGATCCAAAAACCAAGATTTATCCCTCAACTACGAGGGGAGGTAAGGAACTGCCATCTAGCTCTGCACTTGATTCACCTTCTGTTTTGAGTAAGCTTGCGACACCTAAACCTGCTTCTGCAATTCGTTATGATATGTCGCATGTTATTGATGATGCCACTTCTGCTATGCATGATACTTATGATGAAACTACTTCTATGCTTGATACTACTGTGCCACTTGGTTAATTTCTTGATGAACAACTTGCTAGGGTTAGAGAGAATGAAAATATTGAATCTGATAATACTGATGAAAGTGATGATGAAGGCTCACCTATTATTCCTGAGGGTTATGTTTCTGAAAAAGAAGCTGCTCTAGCTATTTTAGTTTGCAAAGATAGATACGAACTTAAGAGGTTATTAGCTAAATGGAATAAGCAATCTCTAAATGCTAGGATGAAACTTGACCCTGCTTTTGCTACTTCACTATCTTTGTTACTGATAAGGATTATGAATTCTCTGTTGATCCTGATATAATTACTTTGGTTGAATATGATCCTTTTCATGGCTATGAATCTGAAACTGTTGTGGCACATCTTACTAAATTAAATGATATAGCCACCCTGTTCACTAATGATGAGAGAACTCGCTACTTTTATATCCTTAAAATATTTCCGTTCTCATTAAAGGGTGATGCTAAGATATGGTTTAATTCTCTTGATCCTGGTTGTGTGCGTAGTCCCCATGATATGATTTATTACTTCTCTGCTAAATATTTCCCTGCTCATAAGAAACAAGCTACTTTAAGGGATATATATAATTTTATGCAAATTGAAGAAGAGAGTCTCCCGCAAGCTTGGGGGAGGCTTCTCAAGTTACTTAATGCTTTGCCTGATCATCCTCTTAAGAAAAATGAAATACTTGATATCTTTTATAATGGACTAACTGATGCCTCCAGAGATTACCTGGATAGTTGTGCTGGTTCTGTTTTCAGGAAAAGAACACTGGATGAAGCTGAAATTCTATTGAATAATATGTTGACCAATGAAAATAATTGGATAATTCCTGAGCCTATTCCTAAACCAACTCCGAAGAAGAGAGGTGTTCTATTTCTCAGTCCTGAAGATATGCAAGAGGCAAGAAATCTACGAAAGAAAAAGGTATTAAAGTTGAAGATGTTAAGATTTTACCTCCTATTGAAGAAATACACGGTCTTAATTTACCGCATGTTGAAGAAACATATGATCTTAATCCTTCACCTATTGAAGAAACTCATGGTCCTGATAACCCGACACAGGTAGTGAAGGTAAATTCTCTTTATAGATATGATAAAGCTCAAATCCCATTTACTAAATTTGCTAGCCCATGCTTAGATGAGTTTGATAAATTTATGGCTAAGCAAGAAGACTTCAATGCTTATTTTGGTAGACAATTGAAATACAATTCAAATATGCTTGAACCCTTGGGTGATTATATGGCTAATGTCAAAGGTGAACTTAAACTTATTAGTAAACATGCTTCTATGGTTACCACTCAAGTAGAACAAGTACTTAAAGCTCAAAATGATTTGCTCAATGAATTGAATAGTAAGAAAAATGATAACGCTGTTAGAGTTATGACTAGAGATGGTAGAATGACTCAGTAACCTTTGTATCCTGAAGGCCACTGAGGGTGTCCTGGATTAGGGGGTGTCCGGATAGCCGGACTATACCTTCGGCCGGACTCCTAGACTATGAAGATACAAGATTGAAGACTTCATCCCGTGTCCGGAAGGGACTTTCCTTGGCGTGGAAGGCAAGCTTGGCGATACAGATATGTAGATCTCCTGCCATTGTAACCGACTCTGTGTAACCCTAGCCCTCTCCGGTGTCTATATAAACCGGAGGGTTTTAGTCCGTAGGAACATACAATCATACCATAGGCTAGCTTCTAGGGTTTAGCCTCTCTGATCTCATGGTAGATCTACTCTTGTACTACCCATATCATTAATATTAATCGAGGAGGACGTAGGGTTTTACCTCCATCAAGAGGGCCCGAACCTAGGTAAAACATCGTGTCCCCTGCCTCCTGTTACCATCCGCATAGATGCACAGTTCGGGACCCCCTACCCGAGATCCGCCGGTTTTGACACCGACATTGGTGCTTTCATTGAGAGTTCCTCTGTGTCGTCCCTTTTAGGCCCGATGGCTCCTCCGATCATCAACGACGATGCGATCCAGGGTGAGACTTTTTTCCCTGGACAGATCTTCGTATTTGGCGGCTTTGCACTGCGGGCCAATTTGCTTGGCCATCTGGAGCATATCGAAAGCTACACCCCTGGCCATCAGGTCAGATTTGGAAGTTTGAGCTACATGGCCGACCTCCGCGGAGACTTGATCTTCGACGGATTTGAGCCGCAGCCGAGCGCACCACACTGTCACGATGGGCATGATCTAGCTCTACCGCCGAACAGTGCCCTGGAGGCCGCACCCGCATCAACTCCGACCCTTAATTCGGAGCCAACTGCGCCAATCGAGGATGGGTGGTTGGACACCGCCTCGGGGGCTGCAATCTCTACGGCGATCGAGCCGATACCAGCCCTATTCTCTACGAAGCCCATGACTCCAAGGAGCCGGACTCCTCTCGGACTCCGAGCCCTCCGCTCCCCTACCGATCAAATCCGATTGGGCGCCGATCATGGAGTTCACCGCCGCAGACATCTTTCAGCACAGGTCTCTCTCTTTGTCAGGAGAGTCCTGGCCGGACTATGACTGGCAGGATTGGGATGTGGACGACGAAGAAATTCGATGCCCACCCACCACCCACTTCGTAGCCACTGTCGATAATTTAAACGACGTGCTCGACTTCGACTCCGAAGACATCGATGGTATGGACGATGATGTAGGAGATGAACATGAACCAACGCCTATAAGGCACTGGACAGCCACCTCATCTCATGATGTATACATGGTGGACACACCCAAAGGAAGCGACGACGAGGAACACAGGGATGCAACAAGGGATCGTTCACTCGAAAAGCAATCAAAGCGGCGACGTAAGCGCCGCTCCAAGCCCCGCCTTGACAGAGACAGCAGCCATACAGACCTAGCCATAGAGCAGGACGAGCCGGCGGACGACGAACATGCCTTCGAGAAATCGTCCGAACATGGCAACTTGGATAAACAAACCGAACACCCCGTCCCCGGTGAAAACAACAGTCCGGACGACCTTACGCCGGATAGGCTCATGGAGCAGAAGAACCTCCACAAAAGGCTCGTTGCCACTGTGCGTAGCCTGAAAAAGCAGAAGCAGAAGCTCAAAACTGCGGAAGATGCACTCAGAATCAGATGGAGCAAAGTACTCAACACCGCAGACAAATATGGCGGCAGTGGCCGCACAAAAGCTATCCAAAGCGAAAGCTACTGCCTAAATTTGACAAGGAGGCCTTAGAGCCCCCGCAGTCAAAAAATAGGAAAGCCACCCGGTCGGATAGACAACCGCATGGCCAGCATGGAGCGGCAAGCGGCGCCGCACACAAGCCACCACGCGATCCACCAAAGGATCTGCATCAAAAAGATGGCCCAGCCAGATCTATCTACGGGCCAAGAAAGCAAGCTCTAGTAAGCAATGCAACACAACAAATATCCGAACATCACGACACACCCAAATACAGGGGTGCCGCACACCCCCTATGTTTCACCGATGAGGTGCTGGACCATGAAATTCCAGTGGGATTCAAGCCCGTAAACATAGAGGCGTACGACGGAACAACAGACCCTGGGGTCTGGATGGAGGATTATATCCTCCACATACACATGGCCAGAGGAGATGACCTCCATGCCATAAAATACTTACCCCTCAAGCTTAAAGGGCCAGCCCGGCATTGGCTCAAAGGCCTTCCCGAAAACACCATTGGAAGTTGGGAAGAGCTTGAGGATGCTTTCCGGGCAAATTTTCAAGGGACCTATGTCCGCCCTCCGGATGCAGACGATCTCAGTCACATAACTCAACAGCCTGGAGAGTCAGCCCGGAAATTTTGGAATAAATTTCTTACTAAAAAGAGTCAGATAGTCTACTGTCCAGACGCCGAAGCCCTAGCAGCTTTTAAGCATAACGTTCGAGACGAATGGCTTGCCAGACACCTCGGCCAAGAAAAGCCAAGAACAATGGCCGCATTAACAAGCCTCATGACCCGCTTTTGCGCAGGAGAGGACAGCTAGTTGGCAAGATGTAGCACCAGCGACCCAAGTACATCCGAAGTTAGGGATGGAAACGAAAAACCCCGATGCAGCAAGGACCAGCGCCGGAATAAGGGAAACAGCCCAAAGAGCACGGCGGTCAACGCCGGATTCAAAAGCTCGCGGTAGAATCAAAGAAAGTCACCCCTCAAGGATAACAGGGACGAGCTATCCAACTTAAACAAAATCTTGGACAAGATATGTCAAATACACAGTACTCCCGGGAAGCCTGCGAACCATACCCACAGAGATTGTTGGGTTTTCAAACAATCCGGCAAACTCAACGCTGAATACAAGGGGCTCGACACACCAAGTGAGGACGACGATGAACCCCACAAGCAGAGCACCAGGAAACAAAAGGATTTCCCACAAGAAGTCAAAACAGTAAACTTACTTCACGCGATGAACAGAATGGCGCCAATAGAGATACGCGCCATACGACCTATCCCAAAGGTGTCTCGCCAATGGTTGTTAAAAACGATCACCTTCGACCATCAGGATTACTCTAAAAGTATCCGGAACGAAGGCTGGACTGCCTTGGTATTAGATCCAATAATCGGCGGACTCCACTTTACAAATGTCCTGATGGACGGCGGCAGTGGTCTAAACCTGTTATACCAGGACACAATCCGCAACATGGGGATAGACCCAACAAAAATCTGCCATAGCAAAACCTCCTTTCAAGGGGTAACGCCAGGCCCGGATGCCCGTTGCATGGGTTCTCTCCGGCTAGAAGTTATGTTCGGCTCCCCCGATAACTTCCGTTGTGAACAGCTAACTTTCCACATCGCCCCATTCTCAAGTAGCTATCAAGCGCTGCTGGGACGCGAGGCTTTCGCCCGCTTTAACGCAATACCGCATTATGCATCTCTTACGCTTAAGATGCCCGGTCCACGAGGCATCATCTCATTAAAGGGAAAACATTGAGTGTTCCACCCGCACGGAAGACAGTGCGGCTGCCTTGACATCCCCACAATAAAGCGTCTCACTAGCCAAAGAACCTAAACAGGTCGTCAAGACCACGGACACGGCTAGACGAGTCTGGCATAAACATACAATTGATAAAGGCTTAATAGCCGTATACCCCTGTACTAGGGGCTCCGCGCATATAAAACAAGAGACAATAAAGCTCAATTTTACCCATTTCGATTTATACTTTGTTTATTTAGTATAACTCATGTTTGGCACGATCTTTCCTAAACTAAGTTCCTTTCTTTTACAGATGAACACCGTGCTACGCCTGTCCAGGATACGGCACAACGGAGATACAGGCGCAGACGTGTAGAAGGGGCCCGTTCCAAGGATTCTTTTCAGATTAAGACCCTGCGTAAACCTTTTTTTACTATCTCTTGTTGATACACATCCCCTGGTTTCTTGGTATAACCAAGAGGAGGCTGGCATTTTGGCATGTGGCCACGTCAGAGTTTTGCGCGTACCTGGACACTAGGGGCTTATTACTAAGGGCATTATCCCGCCCGCCCTCATAAAGACCGAATACCTTAGGGAGTGTTCGACGTCGCGAGTTTGGCCTTATATGCATCAGCTCCGAATCATGTCTTTGGTCAAATGTTGGGTTTGCCCGGCTCCTGTGTTTTGCTACCTTATGTTCCGCTCTATCGGCTAAGGCGGCACCAGGAGAACTACTGCGATTGTGCCCCGGTTCGGCCAAGCGAGCACCTCAGTAGAGAAAGCCGAAAACTGACTGTCATGATATAGCGTGAGACTGGTCAACCACTCGATGACTTACCGGAATCTTTCGGATTCCTCCGCATTAACGAAGGGCCGCTTCCCGGCCAGGCACATACGCGACCCATGTTCGGGCGAGCGCAGGCGCCACCAAGGGCTATATAAGTAGCCTCACTGTCAAACTCCTATGGCTAAGTGAAAGTGATAAAGCATCATAGTCCGATTGCCTAGTTCGCTGCGCTATCACCTCCTTTGTAGGACCAAGACGTTGAATCAAGTGCGAAAATGCGCCTTCCACGAACACCCCCGCATTATGTGCGTGGGGGCTGAAGCCGACGACTGCCATCTTTCAGATTATATATACATATATGTTAAACGGCCACACATGAGGTATTATAATACTTGCAGGCACAAGTATAAAAAGCTTCTACAATTTATCAAAATATTGTTTTACAATAATATATGCTATTCGAATATAGTATCCTTTGAGCACTGTGTCTCTATTAAACGAGCGCCTTGCAGAACTTCCTGAAAATAGTGCTCGGCAGGTACTTGGCTTCCATCTGAGTCTGGGGATGCAACAGCGGTGGCCTCCATTTCCGCCTAGTATGTCTTGACACGGCCAAGAGCCATCCGCGCACCCTCTATGCACGCTGACCTCTTCATCGCATTGATATGCGGCGCCGCACCAAGGAACTGCTGCACCAAGTTGAAATAACTTTTCGGCTCTGGCCTCTCTGGCCACAGATGACTCATGACATATTTCATGGCGAGTCCGGACAACCTATTTAGCTCGGCCCATTCGGCCAAACGATCGGCTAATGAAAGTGAACGCTCCGGATTGTGGAACTGCGACCAAAAGAGCTTTTCCACTTCGCGATCTTCTTGATCTCGGAAGTGTTCGGCCGCATCTCCGGCACTTGCTGCCAAATCCAGATAGGTGTCCGCCGTACTCCACATCCGGTTTAACGGAGCATGTTTAGGATCACAGAACTTCCTCCGCAGCATAAAGGGCTTTCCAGCCGCGATCTCTCCGGCCTGACGTAGCTCCTTCATAGCTCTCATCTCAGAGCGAGCATCCTTGGCATCGGCAACGACCTTCTCTAGGTCTATCTGTTCCGCCTGATCTTCTTTTTCAAGAAGCTTGCAACGGTCAGCAACGCTCTTCAGCTTCACAGCCATCTCGGACATTTCCTTCTTGCTTCGGTAGTGAGCAGCCTGTTCGGCTTTCAGCTCTTCAATTGCCTTTCCGACAGCCACATCACTTTTCCTGGCTTGCTCCTTGGCTCGGGCAAGTTCCGCCCGAAGATTCTCCATGGCAGCAGCACCATCTGCATCAAGCGCACACATTGTAAGATACTGGCATAAAGCTCCTCTTACCAGGTGCCGCCGGAGGAATTACATACCTTGTACCTCGTCAAGCCGCTTGTTGATAAGCGCGATGTCGGCATCTGCCACGTCAAGTTGCCGCTTTAGCTCGGCAAATTCATCAGTCCGGCTAGCCACCGGACACTTCGCCACCTACGTACGAAGGTGGCATATTAGACCTGGGATTATGATCCTCTGCGCGCCGTCACTTTTGACAACGCATAGAGTCTCAGGGGCTACTATCTACACAGGGCGCATCTTGTTTATGCGCAACTGTCCAAAAAGGGTACATTATTTCGCGTACCTCAAAACCTGTCAGTAAACTCCTGACGGCCTCGTGCAATCCGCTCTCCGCGGATGAAATCCTCTCAATCACCGTACCCATCAATGCACGATGTTCCTCTGAGATAGATGCTCGCCCTAGCAGATCCTTCAGCTCCTCCGACCGCGCACCAGACGGTGTCGGACTTGTCCAATGGCCCTTTTCGAAGGCTGGACGCGGAGGGCTTTGGGGGCCATATGACTACCTTCCGGCCCTGCCGGATTCGGAGAAACCCTCCGCGACGATACCTCATGGTCGCCCGCCTCGCAAGGCGGTACGACAGGGGGAGGCGTTCTGCTCTCCATCATCTCCGGAAGAAGATCCCCCGAAGACGAGCTCTGCTGAGAAGGGCTAAAGTCCGAGCTACAAGGTAAATTTTCGATTACTCTTCTCAGATATAACGCAAGGATTTATCTCATTTCTTAAAAATAAAAACTCCTCTCTACTTACGGCTCGGTGGAGGGCTGATCCCCTTGAGGGCATAATTCGGCCGAAGTATCCCCCGACGCAGGATCCTCTGACGAATATTTCTTCCCCCGCTTTGAGGCCATGGTCTTCGGGTCGTCAGAGGCGGTCCTCTTCTTCCCCTGAGGAGAGCAATTTTTGATTCCTCCCTTCCAAACGGCCTCCTTCAAGGAGGCCGTAGCTTCCTTGTCCCCTCCCTCGCTTTCCTCCGAAGGCACAACCTCCAACATCTTGACTAGCACGGGACCCAGCGTGGTCTCGGGGAGGGGGGCCGGACACCTAATTAGCTTTGCTTTCGCTATCCACTCCTGTTTAAAGGACAACTCTTTTAAGGGCAATTTTATGATAAATATGCAGATTGCGAGTCCGGACACAGGGCTACTTACTTGAGTATCCATGCGGTTGCAGCTCAGACCCGCGTCCTCGGTCAAGTCCGGACACATTGCTTGTGATCCAAAGAACAATTTGTACATCTCCACGGGCGTCGCGCCCATAAAATGTTGGAGAGCTTGTGGTCCCTCCGGATTGAACTCCCACAGGAGGAGGGGGCGACGTTTGCAGGGTAGAGCTCGGCGAATCAGCATAACCTGTGTCACCACGACCAGACTGATATCTCTTTCTAGGAGATCTCGAATGCGGCCCTACAACAAGGGCACGTCCTTGGATGGCCCCCAGTCCAGTTCTTTATTGACCCATGACACTAGCTGTGGTGGGGGACCCGAGCGAAAGGCAGGTGGCGCCACCCACTTGGTGCCCTTGGGAATGGTGATGTAAAACCACTCTCGTTGCCATAAGCTGGACTCCTCTTGAAAAGAGCCCTCGGGCCATGGAGCACCAGCATTCTTGCTTATAAAAGCACCTCTGCACTCCGCGTGTCGTCCCTCGATCATCTTCAGCTCTACTTTGAAGGTCTTGAGCCATAGTCCGAAGTGAGGAGTAATACGGAGGAAGGCTTCACACACGACGATGAATGAGGAAATATGGAGGATGGACTCCGGAGCTAAGTCGTGAAATTCCAGCCCATAATAAAACATGAGCCCCCTCACGAAGGGATCCGTCAGGAAGCCTAGCCCCCGAAGGAAGTGAGACATGAACACCACACTCTCACCAGGCTTGGGAGTGGGAATGACCTGCCCTTGAGCAGGCAGCCTATGCCAGATTTCGCCGGTCAAGAACCTCGCCTCTCTCAACTTCAGCATGTCCTCCTTCGTGACGGAGGAGGGCATCCATCGGCCTCGAAGGTCGGAACCGGACATTGTCGAAGGTCCGAAGCGCCTGAAATCTGGAGCCTTGGGTGTTGGAACTCGGGGCGAAGGGCGAACTCGTTTGAGATTGAAAGAAAGGAGTAAGGCCTTGGTCTCTTTATAAGAGGTTGAATACCAAGGGCCCTCCCCGTGACCGTTTAGGACTCGCCTTTGATCGAGAAAACATACCAACGTGTACGATTGGGTTACCTACGCCCGTATTGATGAGAATCCCGGAATAAGGGGACATGATCTCTGCTTTGACAAGACGTGGCAAGGAAACCGCCTCGCTAAACACGCTGAGGTGGGACAGTAAAACGATTCGAATAAAGACTTGGCCGTGGTGTGATGTCACGCTACGGAATACGTCAGCAGATTAGATTTGTGTAAATATTATTCTCTCTATAGAAATATGTGGAAACTTATTTTGCAGAGCCGGACACTACCTTTGTGTTCAAAATCTTCTATGAAGTACTTGGAGGAGGAACCTGCCTTGCAATGCCGAAGATAATCTGCGCGCCGGACTCGTCGTCATTGAAGCCTGGTTCAGGGGCTACTGAGGGAGTCCGGATAGCCGGACTATACCTTCGGCCGGTCTCCTGGACTATGAAGATACAAGATTGAAGACTTCGTCCCGTGTCCGAAAGGGACTTTCCTTGGCGTGGAAGGCAAGCTTAGCGATACAGATATGTAGATCTCCTACCATTGTAACCGACTCTGTGTAACCCTAGCCCTCTCCGGTGTCTATATAAACCGGAGGGTTTTAGTCCGTAGGAACATACAATCATACCATAGCCTAGCTTCTAGGGTTTAGCCTCTCTGATCTCGTGGTAGATCTACTCTTGTACTACCCATATCATCAATATTAATCAAGCAGGACGTAGGGTTTTACCTTCATCAAGAGGGCCCGAACCTGGGTAAAACATCGTGTCCCCTGCCTCCTGTTACCATCCGCCTAGACGCACAGTTCGGGACCCCCTACCCGAGACCCGCCGGTTTTGACACCGACAGCCACCCTAAGAGAATTGAGCAAGATTCTCAGAGAAATAATATGGATGCACCTAGTCCTTCTAAAAGGAAGAAAAAGAAAAATGATACGACTTTGCATGCTTCTAGTGAACCTATTACTGAAACACCTGAGAATCCAAATGATATTTCTATCTCTGATGCTCAAACACAATCTGGTAATGAACCTGGAACTAGTGATAATGTTAACGATAATGTCCATGATGATGCTCAACCTAGTAATGATAATGATGTAGAAATTGAACCTGCTGTTGATCTTGATAACCCACAATCAAAGAATCAACGTTATGATAAGAAAGACTTTGTTGCTAGGAAACATGGTAAAGAAAGAGAGCCTTGGGTTCAGAAACCCATGCCTTTTCCTCCCAAACCATCCAAGAAAAAGGATGATGAGTATTTTGAGCACTTTGCTGAAATGATTAGACCTATCTTTTTGCGTATGCGATTAACTGATATGCTCAAAATGAATCCTTATGCTAAGTATATGAAAGATATTGTTACAAATAAAAGAAAGATACCGGAAGCTGAAATTTCCACCATGCTTGCTAATTATACTTTTAAGGGTGGAATACCTAAGAAACTAGGAGATCCCGGTGTACCAACTATACCATGCTCCATTAAAAGAAACTATGTTAAAACTGCTTTATGTGATCTTGGAGCCGGTGTTAGTGTTATGCCTCTCTCTTTATATCGTAGACTTTATTTGAATAAGTTGACACCTACTGAAATACCTTTGCAAATGGCTGATAAATCAACTGCTATACCTGTCGGTATTTGTGAGGATGTGCCTGTTGTAGTTGCAAACGTTACTATTTTAATGGACTTTGTTATTCTTGATATTCCCGAGGACGATAGTATGTCTATTATTCTTGGAAGATCCTTTTTGAATACTGCAGGGGCTGTTATTGATTGCACTAAAGGCAATGTCACTTTTCATGTTAATGGTAATGAGCATACGGTACACTTTCCGAGGAAACAACCTCAAGTTCATAGTATCAACTCTATTGGAAAAATTCCATCTATTATATTTGGAGGTTTTGAATTTCCTCTTCCTACTGTCAAGAAGAAATATGATATTCTTATTATTGGGGATGTGCATATCCCCGTTGAGGTAACATAGTGTTATTCGAAATTTCTCCGGTTCCATGTTATTCGGAATGAGTTCGTTAACAAGACTTGATCAACCTTGTTAGTGGATTCCTTTTGATGAGCATGAGATGGATGAAACTAGAAGGCACAACCTTTTGTACCCCACTTTTACTTTTTGTTATTTATTTTAAATAAAATAAAAATAGTATTTTCTGTCTGTTATCTGAATTACCCGTGCAATATAAAAATACCGCGAAAATAAAAGTTCTCCAAATGCCCTGAAATTTAAATATGATTTTTTCTGGAATATTTGAGAATATTTGGCACTAAGAACACATCAGGAGGAGCTGGCACCTGGCCACGAGGGTCAGGAGTGCGCCCTACCCCCTGGGCGCGCCCCCCTACCTCGTGGGCCCACGGTGGCCCTCCTCCACTTATCCTTTCACCCACACACTCCTTCTTCCTCCCACAAACACGAATATCCATCTCAAACCCGAGTCCAAGCTCGTTTTGCTGCCATTTTCGATCTCCTTGCTCAAAGCACCTCTCACAAAACTGCTTGGGCAGATTGTTCCTAGGTATGTGACTCCTCCATTGGTCCAATTAGTTTTTGTTCTAGTGCTTTATTCATTGCAAATTTGTGCTGCCTAGGTGACCATGTTCTTGAGCTTGCATGTCAAATTTATATGGTTCCAAGTAGTTTTGATGCATGATATAGGCTCTAGGAACTTGTAGGAGTAGTTGCTATCAATTTTGTTGAGTTTGATTTACTTTTATTTTGAAGTTACTAAAAATTTCAGAAATTTTTCGGAGGAAGAAATATGCTTAGGAAAATGCACCAAGGTGGTTCTTTAAGGAAGCAAGGACCCAGGCTTGCAATGCGCGTTGCTGATAAAGAGCCACCAAGAGACGCTCTAGTGCGTCCTTGTGAATGGCCTTCGGGAAACTTTATGGATCGAGCGGGAATTAAGGAAGAATTTAACGCATATTTGCGTAACACCGATCTTGTGAGCTTCGAGGAAGAAAAGTGCCGCCAGTACCACTATCTCACTAGTACCTTTGTGAGGAGGTTTGAATTTTCATCTTCACGTAATTCTCCAACTGTCCTGTTTGATCTTTATGAAAATTCTTACACTATGGACTTAGAGGATTTTACCACTGCTTGCAAGCTTCCACAATGGGGTAGTATCAGGGAACCCTGCAAACCTGAATTTAGAGATTTTCTTGCTAGCATAACTGTGGGGGAATCTATAGATATAACACAAGCTACCATAGGGAGCATTCATTTTCCTGCTATACATTATTTTTCTCTCTTCATAGGTAGATGCATTAATGGTAAAGATGAGGCATGCCACATGTGTGTCCCTGACCTCAGTATTCTTAGGAGTGCTGTGTTAGGAGATAAATCTTATAATTTGGGAGCCATTGTTGCACGTAGGTTGCATCTTAATAGATTTAATGGAGATTTCTTTGGTGGAATTTATGCAACCCGCTTAGCTGATTTTCTTGGTGTAACCATACGCAAGGATGATATTGAATTGCCTCCCGCTTACCTAGATTTTAATGCTATGGTTCACCACCAGTTTGTTGAGAGGAGTGAATCACCTCTCCAGTATCGACTAATCTTTGACAGACGGCGTGTTGTCCGTATTACTCTCCCTGCTCCTGCCTTCTTTGATTACCAGGCAAAAGGAAGATATGTTATTACCAGAGAGGAGGCAGATGAGTATGAGAGGAGGGCTGAGGCCGCTCGTCGCTACGCTACAGCTCAGGAGGCAATAGCCGCTGCATCTCAGTACGACCCCAACTGTTATTATGGATATCCGCCAGCCCAGCCGTGGCCATAGACCAACTTAGGACAAAAGCCTAAGCTTGGGGAGTACATATTTCTCACCGACATTACATTCATGTTCACACACTCATTGCTAGATGTCGGTGCTCATACTTTTTCATTGTATCATCCATGCTAGTTTATTTCCTTTTTATGCTTTCTTCTTGTGTGTTTAATAAACCTTAAAAAACCAAAAAATTAGTTGTAGCTTTTAGTTAGTTTACTTTCCATGCTTGTAGTAGTAATTAAAAAGAAAACCCCAAAAGATTTCCTGTTCTTCTTTTACTTGTTGGGAGCTTTCCCGTGTAAATAGTTTTATTTCTTTTCTTTTCTTTGGGTGTCGATAGGAGAAGACCATAATTAAATTGTTGAAGTGGCTTTTCTATGCATAATTGTTGATTTGACAAAAGAGCCCATATTGCCTTGTCTTCTCCTATTTATTGAATGCTCGCAGATTCCAGCTTAGTCCAATGCACGTGCACTATTATTATTATTCACATCGTTCGGTTGTGCAAGTGAAAGGCAATTATGACGATATATGATGGACTGACTGAGATGAGAAAAGCTGGTATGAACTCGACCTCTTTTGTTTTTGTAAATGTGATTAGTTCATCATTCCTGATTCAGCCTATTATGAATAAACATGTCTGCAATGACAACTAGAGATCATAGTTTCTTGTGCCATGCTTGATTAGCTAGGAGCTTATAATGGTTTACCTTGCGTGCCAACAAGCTATTAAAATGGTTGTGATGTGGTATGATAGGGTGGTATCCTCCTCTGAATGATTTAAGTGACTTGACTTGGCACATGTTCACGCATGTAGTTGAAACAAAATCAACATAGCCTTCACGATATTTATGTTCATGGTGGATTATATCCTACTCATGCTTGCATTTAGTGTTGATTAATTTTAATGCATGTTCATGATTGTTGTCGCTCTCTAGCTGGTCGCTTCCCAGTCTTTTGCTAGCCTTCACCTGTACTAAGCGGGAATACCGCTTGTGCATCCAACTCCATAAACCCCAAAGTTATTCCATATGAGTCCACCATACCTACCTATATACGGTATCTACCTGTCGTTCCAAGTAAATTTGTATGTGCCAAACTCTAAACCTTCAAATAAATATCTTGTTTTGTATGCTCGAATAGCTCATGTATCAACTAGGGTTTTCCGTATCTTCCATGTTAGGCGGGTTATTCTCAAGAGGAGTGGACTCCGCTCCTCACTCACGAGAAAGTGGCTGGTCACCGGGATGCCCAGTCACATGCTTTATGCAAATCAAATCAAAATAATTGCAAACAAAACTCCCCCTAGGACTCTTGTTAGTTGGAGGCACTCATTGTTTCAAGCAAGCCATGGATTGATGCTTGTTGGTGGAGGGGGAGTATAAACTTTACCATTTTGTTTGGGAACCGCCTATAATGTGTGTAGAATGGAAGATATCGCCATCTCTTGGTTGTTATGTTGACAATGAAAGTATACCGCTCAAAATATTATTCATCTCTATTTCAAAACCGAGCTCTGGCACCTCTACAAATCCCTGCTTCCCTCTGCGAAGAGCCTATCTATTTACTTTTATGTTGAGTCGTCATCCTTTTATTAAAAAGCACCAGTTGGAGAGCACTGCTGCCATTTGCATTCATTACTATTAGTTTACATTGAGTATGACTTGACTGGATCTCTTTTACCATGAATTACAATGTGTAGTTAGTCCTTGATCTTTAAAGGTGCTCTGCATTTTTTTGCGGTCTCAGAAAGGGCTAGCGAGATACCATCTTGTTATATCATATTATGATTGTTTTGAGAAAGTGTTGTCATCCGAGATTTATTATTATTGCTCGCTAGTTGATTATGCCATTGATATGAGTAAATTTGAGACCTAAGCGTTACTGTGAATGTGGTTAGTCATAATCTTTGCTGAAAACTTGAATGCTGGCTTTACATATTTACAACAACAAGAGCAAACCGAGTTTGTAAAAGTTTTTCTTTATCACTTTCAGTTTATCAACTGAATTACTTGAGGACAAGCAAAGGTTTAACCTTGGGGGAGTTGATACGTCTCCGTCGTATCTACTTTTCCAAACACTTTTGCCCATGATTTGAATGGAACTAACCCGGACTGACGCTGTTTTCAGCAGAATTGCCATGGTGTTATTTATGTGCAGAAACAAAAGTTCTCGGAATGACCTGAAACTTCACGGAACATCTTTTCAGAAATAATAAAAAATCCTTGCAAAAGATGAAGACCAGGGGCCCACCACCTGTCCACGAGGGTGGGGGGCGCGCCTGCCCCCCTAGGGCATGCCCCCTACCCCGTGGCCCCCCTGGAGCTCCTTCGAACTCAACTCCAACTCTATATATTTGCTTTCGGGGAGAAAAAAAATCTGGAGTCCGTTCAGGGCTCTAGAGAGGGGAATCCGTCGCCATCGTCATCATCAACCATCCTCCATCACCAATTTCATGATGCTCACTGCCGTGCGTGAGTAATTCCATCGTAGGCTTGCTAGACGGTGATGGGTTGGATGAGATTTATCATGTAATCAAGTTAGTTTTGTTTGGGTTTGATCCCTAGTATCCACTATGTTCTGAGATTGATGTTGCTATGACTTTGCTATGCTTAATGCTTGTCACTAGGGCCCGAGTGCCATGATTTCAGATCTGAACCTATTATGTTTTCATCAATATTTGAGAGTTCTTGATCCTTCTTGCAAGTCTATAGTCACCTATTATGTGTTATGATCCGTTAACCCCGAAGTGACAATAATCGGGATACTTACCGGTGATAACCGTAGTTTGAGGAGTTCATGTATTCACTATGTGTTAATGCTTTGGTCCTGTACTCTATTAAAAGGAGGCCTTAATATCCCTTAGTTTCCACTAGGACTCCGCTGCCACGGGAGGGTAGGACAAAAGATGTCATCCAAGTTCTTTTCCATAAGCACGTATGACTATATTCGGAATACATGCCTACATTACATTGATGAATTGGAGCTAGTTCTGTGTCACCCTAGGTTATGACTGTTACATGATGAACCGCATCCGGCATAATTCTCCATCACTGGTCCATTGCCTACGAGCTTTCCATATATTGTTCTTCGCTTATTTATTTTTCCATTGCTATTGATATCATCACTACAAAATACCAAAAACATTACTTTTGCTATCATTACCTTTTGCTACCATTACCACTACTATCATATTAATTTGCTACTAAACACTTTGCTGCAGATATTAAGTTTCCAGGTGTGGTTGAATTGACAACTCAGCTGCTAATACTTGATAATATTCTTTGGCTCCCCTTGTGTCGAATCAATAAATTTGGGTTGAATACTCTACCCTCGTAAACTGTTGCGATCCCCTATACTTGTGGGTTATCATAGCCCTACCTAGGCTCAACAGAGAGGCCAGCATGCCGGTCTACATCCTAAGCGCATAGGGGTCTTGGGTCCATCGCCCATTGCACTCATACACATTGCTAGGGCGACCGGGATCAGTCCTGGCAACTTACACTACAAGGCAGTTGCTTTACACGGACCACCTGGGCATTTGCTACTTCTTGAGCTTGCATTGTTTTTTCCATTGAAGAGGAAATGGTGATGCAGTAAAGTAGAGATAAGTATTTCCCTCAGTTAAGAACCAAGGTATCAATCCAGTAGGAGGTACAAGGAAGTCCCCAATAGATGCACCTACACAAACTAACAAACACTTGCACACAACGCGAAAAAGGGGTCGTCAATCCCTTCACGGTCACTTGCAAGAGTGAGATCTAGTATATATATATAAATGATAAAAAAAGGCAAAATAAAGTAAATATAAATAAATTGCAGCAATGTATTTTTGGATTTTTGGTTTTATAGATCTGAAAATATATGATGGAAATAGACCCGGGGGCCATAGGTTTCACTAGAGGCTTCTCTCTTGAAAGGAAACATACGGTGGGTAAACAAATTACTGTTGAGCAATTGATAGAAAAGCACATAGTTATGACAATAGCCAAGGCAATGATCATGAATATAGGCATCACGTCCGTGACACATAGACTGAAACGATTTTGCATCTACTACTATTACTCCACACATCGACCAACTCCTGCCTGCATCTAGAGTATTAAGTTCAAAATAACAGAGTAACACTTTAAGCGAGATGACATGATGTAGAGGGACAAACTCAAGCAATATGATATAAACCCCATGTTTTTATCCTTAGTGGCAACAATACAATATGTGCCTCGCCACCCCTGCTGTCACTGGGTGAGGACACCCCAAGATCGAACCCATCACAAAGCACCTCTCCCATTGCAAGATAGATCAATCTAGTTGGCCAAACCAAATCAATAAATCAGAGAGAAATACAAATCTATCTTAATCATGCATAAAAGAGATCAGAGAAGACTCAAATAATATTCATAGATAATCCGATCATAAACCCACAATTCATCGGATCTCAACAAACGCACCGCAAAAGAAGATTACATTGAATGGAACTCCAGGAACATCGAGGAGAACATTGTATTGAAGATCAAAGAGAGAGAGAATAAGCCATCTAGCTACTAGCTATGGACCCGTAGGTCTGTGGTAAACTACTCACACATCATTGGAAGGGAAGCCAGGTTGGTGTAGAGGCCCTCCGTGATCGAATCCCCCTCCGGCGGAGTGCCAAAAAAGGCCCCAAGATGGGATCTCATGAGAATAGAAGCTTGCGGTGGCAGAAAAGTTTTTTTATGGATGCTTCCGATGTAGAGGGAATATTTGGGTATTTATGGAGCAAGAATTAGGGTTAGACGGTCTACGGGGGGCCCACAAGCCTGGGGGCGCGCCCCCGTTGCCTCCTCGTAGGTCTTCTAGCCTCCTCTCCAAGTCTCTTGGGTTTCTTCTAGTCCAAGAAAAATCATTGTAAAGTTTATGCCATTTGGACTCTATTTGATATTGATTTTCTGTAGAAGGCAAAAACAAGGAAAAAACAACAACTGACACTAGGCACTAGGTTAATAGGTTAGTCGCAAAAAATGATATAAATTAGTACCAAAATGCATATAAAACATCCAATATGGATAATATAATAGCATGGAACAATAAAAAATTATAGATATGTTGGAGATGTATCAGCGCATGCCGCTCAGTCGCTAACGTCGGAAGAGGTTCGGCTGATACTATGATGCCAAGCGCCCATAACTGTCCCCGCATAGTTGGTTAGTGCGTATAGGCCAAAAGACCAACTCGGATCAAATATCCAAATCTCGTTAAGCGTGTTATTTTGAAACAATCGTGGACAACGACTAGGGACCAGGCCACCTCTCTCCTGTGTGGTCTCAACCTGCCTTGTCGCTCTGTCACAAGGTATCACTCAGGGGGGCGCCGGGAACCCAGGTCAACCACTACCTGGATGGAAGCACCTGCCCCTTCAGCCCCCACATTCGTGAATAACTCATGGGTACTCTACGAGCCGACCCGACTTTAGTCACCACATGTATCAAGTATAGTATAGTATGTATGTATATACCCGTGATCACCTCCCGAGTGATCACGGCCCGATATTATAGCATGGAAGACATACAAGAATGTAGGGCCATCGATGGAATACTAGCATCCTATACTAATCATTTAGGATTGCAGGTAAATGTATCGATAGTAGTAGCAAAGACAGGCTATGCAACAGAATAGGATCATCCGAAAAGCAGTAACAACTACACTACTCTAATGCAAGCAGTAGAGGGAAATAATAGGCGGTATCAGAATGATCAAAGGGGGTTTTCCTTGCCTGGAAGCTCTGCTGAGAAGGAGGGGTCGTCAACACCATAGTCGATCGGGGCAGCAGCGACGCCAGTCTCGAAGTCTACCGAGAGAAGAGGGGGGAGAAACAATGAATACAATGCAAACGGATGCACGATGATGCATGACATGGCAAAAAGTGATGCTACCTAACACGGTACTGGGTGATACCGGCAAAGGGGGAAAACATCCGGGAAAGTATTCCCGGTGTTAGGCATTTTTGGACAGATGAAATGGAGGGGTGCGGTTCCATTTTCGCTATGCTAGGGGCACGTGACAGATGAATGGAGTGCATATTAGGATTCGTTGCGTTTTTCTGATTGATTTTCATATACAAATTATTTTCATCTGAGTTGCAGATTATTTCATATTAATTTTCAAAGTTTTAGATATTTTCTAAATTTAGTTATATTTAAATTAATTCAGATATGAATTAATGCGTCAACATGACGTCAGTAGTCAACAGGGCTGTTGAATGGTCAAACTGACGCCTGGGATCCACCTGTCAATGATAGTGGGGCTAATAGCGTTTTAAACTAATCCAAATTAGTTAACTAAGGATGGGGGCCCACATCTCAGTGCCTACTTAGTTTGGCTAATTAACTTTAATTAATTTAAATCATAATTAGGGGGGCACCTGTCGGGCGCTGACCGTGGTCAACTGGCCAGCCAAGCCCCTGGGCCCCACCAGGCAGTGACCCTAAGGGGTGGCCCCGACCGGCCACGTTGGCAGGGCGGCGATGGGAGCTCCGACGAGCCCTTTTCACGGTGGAGCGCCCCGGGCCTCGCCAGAAAACAGCCACGGGACACCTTTTGGCACGGGGCCAGCTACGTTCGAACATGCGGATGAAGCCGCATCCACCCATGGTGGTCTTGAAGGGAGGGGTGGCCGGAGTTGGGCGCAATGACGACTGGTACTATGCGAAAGCGGTGAAACGAGGCGCGAGCGAGCCATATGAGCAGCGGGCAGCAGCTACGAGGCTCCATGGGCGCGCTAGGGCAGACGGGCGATGCCGTAGTGGCTCTAGAGCATGATGCTCGCAGCCATGGAGACGGCCGGAGCACAGCTACAACGGGAGCGCACGCTACGACTACGAGAGAAATCACGGGGAGAGGGGGAGGGATGCTGTAGGATCGAAACTATGTCTAGAGGGGGGTGATTAGACTACTTGACCAAATAAAAATCTATCCTTTTCCCAATTTTAAGTCTTGGCAGATTTTAGCAACTTAGCACAAGTCAAGCAATCAGCCTACACATGCAAGTCTAAGAGTATAGCAGCGGAATGTAAAACGTTTGCATATGAAGGTAAAAGGAGGAGTTTGGAGGGAGCAAATGCAACATAGACACGACGATTTTTGGCGTGGTTCCGATAGGTGGTGCTATCATACATCCACGTTGATGGAGACTTCAACCCACGAAGGGTAATGGTTGTGCGAGTCCACGAAGGGCTCCACCCATGAAGGGTCCACGAAGAAGCAACCATGTCTATCCCACCATGGCCATCGCCCACGAAGGACTTGCCTCACTTGGGTAGATCTTCACAAAGTAGGCGATCTCCTTGCCCTTACAAACTCCTTGGTTCCACTCCACAATCTTGTCGGAGGCTCCCAACTCCCAAGTGACACCTAACCAATCTAGGAGACACCACCCTCCAAAAGGTAATAGATGGTGTGTTGATGATGAACTCCTTGCTCTTATGCTTCAAATGATAGTCTCCCCAACACTCAACTCTCTCTCATAGATTTGGATTTGGTGGAAAGATGATTTGAGTGGAAAGAAACTCGGGGAAGGCTAGAGATCAAGATTCTTGTGGTTGGAATGGAATATCTTGGTCTTAACACATGAGTAGGTGGTTCTATCTCAGAAAATGTATACTAGAAGTGTAGGCATGTTCTGATGGCTCTCTCCACGAATGAAGAGTGGGTGGAGGGGTATATATAGCCTCCACACAAAATCTAATAGTTACACACAATCTACCAAACTCGGTGGGACCGAATCATGAAACTCGGTCAGACCGATTTAGTTCAAAATGTGAACGTTAGGCTTTTCAGTGGGACCGACATGTCAACTCACCGATCACATAAACTCGGTGAGACTGATTTATGTAATAGGAAAATAGAGAGTTGGTCAGGCAAACTCGGTGGGACCGAATCGCTCTTTTCGGTGAGACCGAAACGTTACGAAAGGGAAACAGAGAGCTTGCATGGAGAACTCAATGGGACCGATCGCTCATCTCGGTTAGACCAAAACATTGCGAAGGGAAACAGAGAGTTTGCAATCCCATCTCGGTGAGACCGAGATCCCTATCGGTGAGACCGAACTGATTAGGGTTTCTGGCAGTGGCTATGTCAAATGAACTCGGTAGTGCCAGATAGATCAAATTGGTGGGGCCGAGTTTGACTTTTGGTTTGGGTCATATGTGGATATGAGAAAGTGGTTGAGGGCTTTTGGAGCATATCACTAAGCATTTTGAGCAAGCAATCCATTAAGCAACACCTCATCCCCTTTTAATAGTATTGGCTTTTCTATGGACTCAATGTGATGTTGGATCAGTAAAATGAAAAATGTAGAGTCTTGAGCTTGAGCCAATATGTGTCCTTAGCATTTTGAGGGGTCCACATTCCTAGTCCATACCATGCCAATCATTGAACTTTCTGAAATGATCATCTTGAAAGAGCATTAGTTCAATGAGCTACATGTTGTTAGGAATTACCAAAACCACCCAGGGATAGTTGCACTTTCAATCTCCCCCTTTTCGGTAATTGATGACAACATATAGATCAAAGCTTCGGAAAATGATCATAAGATTGAAATTCATTGTCGCTTTGAGAAGTATGTGATAAGTAAGAGCTCCCCCTAAATTTGTGCATTATTTAAAATTTGCTTTTGAATGCAAATGCACAATTGATTAGGATCATGGGTTACTCTTCCATGTCACATACATCTTGGTGGAGCGCTCAAAATGATAGAAAGTAAAAACATGCACTCATCACCAAGGCAAAGTGAATGATCATACAAGATATATAAAAGATAACACCATTCAAGCATAAGCATTAACATAGAATATGATCAAACACATGATCATACAATTATCTCACACACATAGACATAAAGTATCAAGCAAGCACACAAAAGTATCAACCAAATGACAAAGAAGGGAAAAGAAGCAAAGCTCTCTCTCTCTCGAATCCTGTGATCTATAACTTTCTCCCCCTTTGGCAACAAGTTACCAAAAAGTTTGAAAATGCATAGTGCTATGCGTCTCTCTAGGCTTGATCTTCAAGAGAGGCGTTGAGAGGACTCCACAGATGAATGCATCTATGGAAGTTGTTGGAGCTGGTGGAGTGGCAACTGGAGGTGGCACTGATGATGTGGCTGCAGGTGCTGATGTAGTAGCTCCAGTGTCAGTCACTGGCACTGCAGCATACCTCTGACCTCTTGGCACTCTCTGAAAGGCATTTGTGGTAGCTTTCCCTTTCCTCTCCTCAGCTTCTTCCTAGAGCTGCTCAACTGCTGTCTGCATCTCTGTCACTTTTAAATCAAGATCATAAAATTTGGTCTCAATGATCCTTTCCAGGCTCTCTTGGTTCTGAGTCAGGGTGGCCAAGCCCTTCTCAATCCTCATGGTGGCTTGAATCAGATATCCAAGTTGATCTTGTTTGGTCTTGAGAAACACTTGAGATGCCTCTTCAACACTTGGCATCTTCACAGCTTTCTCAGCTTTGACTTTCTCTCTTTTCTCTTGTGCCTGTGCAAATGTAGGATCTTCTTCAGTCATGACAATAGTGTTGTCCTCAAAATCTGGTCTCAAGGGTAGATGCTCCTTATCTAAAAAGTAGGTGCATGTGCCCATCTTGGAGTTGACAAGCATCTGAATGTGTGGAGCATACCCACATGATCTTTTCTGATCTGCAGCTGTCCTCTTGATTGTTTCCACAATCAGGCTCATGACTTTGAATTTCTGGGGCACATCAAACAATTGTAGCAAGTTGATATCACATCCCTAGTTCTGGTATGACCTAGACCAGCTAGTCAGTTGTGCATCATGCTTAAATTCCATTTAAAACTGAAATGGGGATTTGTAAAACCCTCAGAAATCATTTCTGGAAATGACCCAGATAAAAATTGCTCCAAAATGGTCCAAGAAAATGTTCATGTCTCTCTCTGAAAATATTGGTCAGAGGTAAAATTCAAACCAATATTTTTAGGAGCTCATAAATATTTATTTTGGCCATTTGGAATTAATCCAGTAATTATTTGTGTTGGGGAAATATTTTATTATATATGAAATATTGTCCAATAATTCTGATTTTACTGTGGGGCTTTGGAATAATCCAATTAAGTTCCTACATTAATTTTCAGAAGAAGATAAAATGATTTAGTATTTTATTAAATCCAAACAAATGTTAGAAAAATAGAAAACAGAAACAAAAATAAAAAAACAGAAAGCTTACCTGGCGCCTCAGCCGGCCCAGTGGTGCGGCCCACCGGCCCAACCGCCAATCGTCGTCCTCCTGGCGACGACAGAAGGACAAGGGCACGCGCCCGGCCGGGGCCATGTTCCTCGCCACCTCCTACTTCTCCTCCTCGTCGCCTGGATCGCCCGCACGTCGCCACGATGCCCCGCACCTCTCTCCCTCTCCCTCGCTCTCCCTCCTCCCCTGGATTCCTCCCTCTCCCCGCGCCCGAAGCGCTGCCGTCGCCACCGGCCACCGTTGCCGTAGCCACCGCCTCCCCCGTGCCCTCTCCCCGTGCTCAAAAGTTCCGCCACATCGCCGGCTACCTCTCCGTCAAGACACGCACCTCTGGAGGCCCTGGAGCACCGCCATCGCCAACGTCTTCACTTCCGGCCACTGGTGATCGCCCACGCCGTTCGGCTCGCGTTCGACCTCCCCCGAGCTCGCCGAAAACTTCGACGGATTCGCTGTGAGCCTCTTCACCGCTTCCCCCTCTCCGTTCTGCCGCTCCCGAGCCGTAGCCTGTGCCCGCACGCCACCAAACTCCGGCCGCCGCCCCAAGCTTCGCTCCGGCGAGCTCCGGCCATCCCCGCTGCTGCTGCATGCCGCCCTGGATGCGGGCGAGCCTCAGCTCCTCGCCCGTGGTCTCCGCCGCCCGAATGGTCGCCGGAGGGCGAATCCGCGCCCTCCGCCGCGTCTGCTGCCGCCGGCGTGTTAGCCCCAGTTGACCAGGGGGTTTGACCTCCCCTGGCTCAATGACAGGTGGGGCCGCCCTACTAACTAATCTAGATTAGGATTAACTAATCCTAGCTAAATTAGCTTAGCCACTGACAGGTGGGGCCCGACCCTATTAATTTTTAGTTAGGATTAGTTTAACAACTAATTTAACCCTGTTAACTAATTAGGTCACTGACGCATGGGCCCAACCCCATTAACTAAGCCAGTTTAGGTTTAATTTAATTAGGATTAGCCACAGACACTGACGTGTGGACCCCACACGTTAAGTTTGACCTGGTCAGCCACCATTGACCTGCTGACGCAGGCATGATGTCATGCTGACACAGTTATTCTATTTCTGGAATTATTTTTAAACAGGAAATTCCAGAAAATGTTCAAAACTTCAAAAATTCATAGAAATTCATCCGTAGCTCAGATTGAAATAATTTATATATGAAACATGATCAGAAAAATTCAATCTATCCATCTGTACCATTTTCATGCATGAAAAACCCACCTATACATGCTGTATATATGAAAACACACTTATGGCATATTTAAGGGCTTATTTTGGAGTTGCATTTGAACCCTTGGTTCAAATGGACCTCAACTAGATAAATGCTAGATGCATTAACTCAAACAACATCACATATTCATGCCATGATCATGCATCATATTGTTGCATATACTTGTGTTTGATTTTCGACACCGTTCCTTCTCGATAGGTCCTGCTCTGGAGACCGACCCAGAGTACCTATCTGTGGAGCAGTGCCCCCTCTGTTGATCTACCAGGCAAGCAAACCCCCCTTGTTCATTCCGATACAATCCCACTCTCTCGCTCCTGCTCTCATTTATTGCATTAGGACAACAACGATTCAACTGCTATTTTCTGCTGCGGTAGTTGAACCCATTCCTCTGCATGACCTGTCATTGCCACAGTAAATAGTTAAAACCCACTAGCATGTGTAGGAATTGATTGAGCCATGTTGTGTTCCTACCATGCCCTGCCTGCTATTGCTTAGAGTATGTCAGGCCTGATTCATCGGGAATGAATTGGAGTGTTATGATATGTTCTAGTGCTGAGAGTTATGCGTGTGAACACAATTTGGTAAAGGTAGCGGTGAGAGGCCATGTAGGAGTACATGGTGGGTTGTCTCATTGGGACCGTCCTTAAGAACTGAGTTTGGTGTAAGTTTTCCAATGACTAGCTACTACCACACATTGGGCTCCGGGCGTTCCAAGCTCTCTCGACTTATTAACTGCCTTGAGCTCTGTCCAGGAGTTGCAAATAGTTTCTGGTGTTTGTAGGTAGTGCTATTTTTCTACCGAGTGGCACCCGGCAGGGTGGACTTGGGACAGACTAGGCACACGTGGCCCGGTGTACCGAGTGGCACCCGGATGGTGGGCTCGGGAACCCTGTACACATCGTTTGGGGCCGTGAGTGACACCCCGGCCGGATCTCCTTGCGGATGGGACCCAAATAGGTGATAGACCTGTACTAGAGTCTTGCGTGGTTAGTTAGGTCGTGGCCGACACCCTCGCCAGGCTTCCGCTTGAAGGTTGCCGAGATACATGACGGGTATATGGTGATAAGTGGTGAGAGCGTGTGTGATGAAGTACACCCCTGCAGGGTTATCATGATCTATTCGAATAGCCGTGTCCTGGGTTATGGACTTCTTGGATGCTTACGTGGTACATAGACAACTTAAAGTGGATACTCTAAAATGCTCAAGACAAGTGTGAGTGCTATGGATGGCCTTCTCGTAGGAGAGACGGGGATGAATCCATACTAGTGTATTGATGTGGTGATTAGTGGACTCGTGTGCGCTGCCTCACCTCAAAGAAGTTTCTCATTGTCGTAGAACAGGATAGCCACTGAGTCAAAGCTGGCTTGCTGCAACTAAACCCCACATTACCTTCTTGATACAAATGCATGTATGATAAGATCTGATGTAAGTCTTGCTGAGTACCTTTGTACTCATGTTTGCTTTATTTATGTTTTGCAGGTGAGACATCTGTCTCACTAGTAGTACCGCTTGGACTTCGAGTAGCTTGTTACCTCAGCTACGATCTTGGTCCCTTGGGAGGGACTTGTGGATAGTCAGGCTCCTCGGCCTTTTCCTTTTGTAGATGTCTGTACCCAGGCATGTAATGCTTCCGTTGCTTGTATGCTTTGAATGTTGGGTCATGTGACCCCTGTTTGTATTTATGCTATGTGGCTCTTCTGAGCCTTTATCTATATGAGTTGCGTTATGTTGTGATGCCATGTTGTACCTCACATACTTGCATGTTATGCATACGTGTGACGTGTATTGCTATGTGTGGGATCCGACAATCTAGTTGTTTGTCCTTGGCAGCCTCTCTTATGGGGAAATGTAGTCTAGTGCTTCCTTGAGCCATAGTAGTCCGCTACAGCCCGGTTCACCGGAGTCCTGCTAGCCCAGCACTACTGTTCAGGACACTTGACTGGCCGGCATGTGTTTCACTTCGTTCCTGTGTCTGTGCCTTCGGGGAAATGTCACACGGTGACATCCGGAGTCCTGCCTAGCCTGCTACAGCCCGGGTTACCGGAGTCCTGTTAGCCCAATGCTACAGTCCGGATTCACACGCTGCTGACCGACATGCTCGAGGTTGATTCATGTATGCCTGTCCCCATGGGTTAGTGCCGCTTTGGGTTCACGGCTAGTCATGTCGGCCCGGGTTCTCTATCATATGGATGCTAGCGACACTATCATATACGTGAGCCAAAAGGCGCAAATGGTCTCGGGCCATGGTAAGGCGACACCCGTGGGAATACCGTGCGTGAGGCCGCAAAGTGATGTGAGGTGTTACATGCTAGATCGATGTGACTTAGAATCGGGGTCCCGACAGCTTTGGTATCAGAGCCTGACTGCCTGTAGGATTTCCAAGCCAACCTAGTCGAAGTTGAGTCTAGAAATTCTTTAGTTATGTAGGGGAATTGATTGTGGAAGGGAACATAAGGCTCTTTTTACTCCTTATACCTCATGCCTTCTGATCTGAGTCATCCTATCTTTCCTACGGGTTAAGGAACTAGGCTTTCTCTTCCGTCTATCAGGATCACGTGTTACTACTCCGTAGTCTCTAAGGTTTGGTTGATCTGAGTCATATCCTAGTTTGAGTACCCTCGGTGTAGCCTGTTTAGTAATATCTCAGAACCTTGAGTAATGATGTTAAGTATGTTACTACCCCATTTTAGCAGGATGTCTCATTCTGAGCATTTTACTGCCGTTATGCTGCCGGAATTTTCCTAGGAGTTCAAGAGATAGTATTTTTCTCGTACTATAACCTACGTCCTTATGATGATGCTGAATCCATCCTTGTTTCCTTGGTTGGTCCTTCAGGATGTTGCCGGTTAACCGAAGATCTGTTGCTCGTATCTGGAACCACAGAGATGGTAGGGATGAGGATCCTCCCGACCAGTCTTCGTTGACAGAGTTCATGTTAGAGATGGAGAGGAACAAGCATGAGTCTAACCGCTTGTTAGCATGTATCGAGGAGAACACCGCACCCCAGTGCAAAGAGTCAGCGACCATCTATGATTTCATTGGTCTGAAACCACCTACCTTCCATCATTCCATTGAACCACTCGATGCAGATGACTGGCTCTGTAGTATCACACACAAGCTGCGTTTGGTGAATGTAGCTGAAAGTAACAAGGTCACCTACGCTGCATATCACCTGGAAGGTCCTGCTAGTCTTTGGTGGCAGAACTATGAGGCTATGCTTCCAGCTGGCCAGATACCTACCTGGAAGGATTTCACTGAGGCTTTTCGCGAGCATCACATTCCTCAGGCTCTCATTGACCGCAAGAGAGAAGAGTTTTGTAGTTTCACCCAGAGTAAGATGGCTGTTGATGCTTATAGTAGAGAATTTGAGAACCTTGCCCGCTATGCTACAGAAGAAGTGTCCACAGATGCCAAGAAGCAGGCTAGGTTCCGGAAGGGTCTCAACCCCAAGTTGCGTCGTGATCTCCACTTGCATCATTGCAATACCTTCCAGGCTCTTGTGAACAAGGCCATTAATGCAGAGACAGCTCAACTCACTTACGAGGAGTCTCGTAAGCACACCCGTGGTTTGGGTTCTTCTTCCGGTTCTACTTCCCAGAAGCGCCGGATTTGGGTTCCGAACTCCGCTCTTCCACCCGAATATTCACCGAGGCCATCTTATGTGGAGCCTCACCCAGTTCAGTTACATACTCCACCCAGGCCTATTGGTAGACTGCTTGTCAATGCGGGTCCACGTCCTACTTCAGGGACTTGTTTCACATGCGGAGAGCCAGGACACTATGCATGTGACTGCTCTCAAACCAACTATGCTCCACCCCAGCCTGAGAAGTCTGTTGGCCGTGGTAAGCCATCACGCAATATGATTAGTGTCAAGTCAGCTCCCACTGAACGTGGATGTGCGCATCACGTCTCAGCTAAAGACACTCATGATGATCCGGATGTCGTTCTTGGTACACTCCTTGTCAACTGTCATCCAGCTTCGGTTCTGTTTGATACCGGAGCATCTCATTCCTTCATTTCCGAAAGTTATGACAGCTTGCACAACATATCCTTCTGTGATATGCCCTCTCCACTAGTAATTCAAACTCCTGGATCCAAATGGCAAACTTCTAGTGTAAGCCATGGTAATGAAATCCTTGTTGACAGACTTGTATTCCTTGCGTCACTTATAGTCCTCAAGTCTACGGATATTAACATCATCTTGGGTATGGACTGGATGAAAGCTCATTATGCCAAGATTGATTGTTACACTAGGTCTGTTCAGCTTACACACCCATCTGGCAAGATAGTCACCGTTTCCACTAGGGTTGCAAAGCGTCAGCTCTATTCTCTTAATGCCAACCCTCTTCCAGACCTTGAAGATATCCCGGTAGTCTGTGACTTTCTGGATGTCTTTCCAGAGGAACTGCCAGGTATTCCACCTGACAGAGATGTAGAATTTGTCATAGATCTTATCCCAGGAACCGCTCCAATCTCTAGGAGACCTTACAAGATGGCACCCTTAGAACTAGCTGAGCTTAAGAAACAACTTGATGAATCCTTGCAAAAGGGTTTCATCCGTCCTAGTTCTTCTCCCTGGGCTTGCCCCGTTCTCTTCGTCAAGAAGAAGGATGGTACGGACCGGATGGTTGTACATTATCGTCCCGTTAATTTGGTCATGATAAAGAACAAGTATCCGCTCCCCAGGATCAACGACTTGTATGATCAGCTCGCTGGATCCTCAGTCTTTTCCAAGATGGATTTGAGGTTAGGCTACCACCAAATCAAGATCAGAAATGGGGACATTCCTAAGACGGCTTTTGTCACTCGTTATGGCCAGTATGAGTATACCGTCATGTCCTTTGGTCTAACCAACGCTCCAGCTACATTCTCCCGCTTGATGAACTCGATCTTCATGGAGTACTTAGATAAGTTTGTCGTGGTTTACCTCGATGATATCCTTATTTACTCGAAGAACGAGGAAGAGCATGCCGAACATCTTAGACTTGTGCTAGAAAAACTCAGAGAGCACCGCCTTTATGCCAAGTTCTCCAAGTGCGAATTTTGGTTGCCAGAAGTGACCTATCTCGGCCACGTAATCTCTGGTAAGGGCATTGCTGTCAATCCCGAAAGAGTTCAGGCCGTTCTTGATTGGACTCCGCCTGAAACAGTTAAGCAAGTTAGGAGTTTCCTTGGTCTAGCCAGTTATTGTCACCAATTCGTTGAGAACTTCTCCAAAGTGGCCAAACCTCTCACGGAACTTCTCAAGAAAGATAAAAAGTTTGAGTGGTCCCCACAGTGTGAGTACAGTTTTCAGGAACTGAAAAGACGCCTGACTTCTGCTCCCGTACTTGTGCCACCGGATTTCACTAAGGACTTTGTTATCTATTGTGATGCCTCACGACAGGGACTAGGTTGCATTCTTATGCAAGATCGCCATGTGATTGCCTATGCATCTCGATAGTTGCATCCACATGAGGAGAATTATCCTACACATGATCTAGAGCTTGCAGCCATAGTCTATGCACTTAAGACCTGGCGACATTACCTTCTTGGTAAACATTGCGAGATTTACACCGATCACCAGAGTCTCAAGTATATCTTCACCCAACCAGATTTGAACCTTAGGCAAAGACGTTGGTTGGAGTTGATCTCAGATTACGACTTAGGGATTACCTACACCCCAGGCAAGGGGAATGTCATGGCTGATGCACTAAGTCGTAAGTCCTATTGCAACAATCTCATGTTGCAGCAGGGCCAACCACTTCTTCATGAGGAATTCTGTAGGCTTAACCTCCACCTTGCTCCTCACGAATTCCTTCCTACCTTGGTGGCGAAACCTACTCTTGTGGATCAAATCACCTCTGCTCAGAAGCAGGATACGGGAATTTCCCGGATCAAGAGAAACATTAACAAGGGAGTTGGTGGTAGTTTCTCTATAGATGATCGTGGTGTTGTTTTCTTTGAGAGTCGCTTGGTGGTTCCCAAGAATCAACATCTTTGACAATTAATCCTTAAGGAGGCGCATGAATCTCCTCTCACGATTCATCCCGGTAGTACTAAGATGTATCAGGACCTACGCCAGAGGTTCTGGTGGACTAGGATGAAGAGAGAAATTGCTTAGTTTATTGCTAACTGTGACGTTTGTCGTCGCGTAAAGGCAGAGCATCAGAGACCTGCTGGCACCCTTCAACCTTTAGCTATTCCTGAGTGGAAATGGGATAAAGTTGGTATGGACTTCATCACCGGCTTTCCCAGGACCAAGAAAGGGAATAATGCTATCTTCGTAGTCATTGATCGTCTTTCCAAAGTGACTCACTTCCTACCTGTTCGAGAGAGTATCACTGCTAGTCAGCTCGCTGACTTATATATATCTCGAATAGTGTCACTTCATGGTGTTCCACTAGAAATCAATTCAGACCGTGGTAGTCTTTTCACTTCTCATTTCTGGGAGAGTTTCCAAACTGCCATGTGCACCCATCTTTCTTTCAGTACCGCTTTCCACCCTCAATCAAGTGGTCAGGTGGAAAGGGTCAACCAGATTCTTGAAGACATGCTTAGAGCTTGTGTTATCTCATTCGGTATGGATTGGGAGAAGTGTCTTCCCTTCGCCGAGTTTGCTTATAACAATAGCTATCAATCCAGCCTCAAGAAAGCTCCTTTTGAGGTTCTGTATGGACGAAGATGTCAAACACCTTTGAACTGGTCAGAAACCGGTGAAAGACAATTCTTTGGACCGGATATGATCCAGGAGGCAGAAGAGCAAGTTCGCATCATTCGTGAGAATTTGAAAACAGCCCAATCTCGTCAAAAGAGCCAGTATGACCGTAGTCATAAGGAAGTGGCTTATGAAGTTGGCGACAAAGCTTACCTTCGGGTTACCCCTTTGAAGGGTACCCATCGATTCGGTATCAAGGGAAAGTTGGCTCCTCGTTACATTGGTCCATTTCTCATTCTCGCTAAACAAGGAGAGGTTGCCTACCAGTTGGCGCTACCCCCACATCTTTCTCGAGTTCATGATGTCTTCCACGTCTCTCAACTCAGGCGTTGCTTCTTGGATCCCATCCGCGGAGTGGACCACGAAACGCTTGATCTCCAAGATAACCTCACATATCGAGAGTACCCTGTTCGCATTCTTGAACAAGCAGAGCGTGCCACTCGACGTCATAACATCAAGTTTCTCAAGGTTCAGTGGTCTCATCATTCCGAGAGAGAAGCTACTTGGGAGCGTGAAGATCGTCTTCGACTTGAGTACCCCGCTTTCTTCCCGCCGACTCCTGAATCTCGGGACGAGATTTCTTCGAGTGGGGGCGAGTTGTCACATCCCTAGTTCTGGTATGACCTAGACCAGCTAGTCGGTTGTGCATCATGCTTAAATTCCATTTAAAACTGAAATGGGGATTTGTGAAACCCTCAGAAATCATTTCTGGAAATGACCCAGATAAAAATTGCTCCAAAAGGGTCCAAGAAAATGTTCATGTCTCTCTCTGAAAATATTGGGCAGAGGTAAAATTCAAACCAATATTTTTAGGAGCTCATAAATATTTATTTTGGCCATTTGGAATTAATCCAGTAATTATTTGCGTTGGGGAAATATTTTATTATATATGAAATATTGTCCAATAATTCTGATTTTACTGTGGGGCTTTGGAATAATCCAATTAAGTTCCTACATTAATTTATAGAAGAAGATAAAATGATTTAGTATTTTATTAAATCCAAACAAATGTCAGAAAAATAAAAAACAGAAAGCTTACCTGGCGCCTCAGCCGGCCCAGTGGTGCGGCCCACTGGCCCAACCGCCAATCATCGTCCTCCTGGCGACGATAGAAGGACAGGGGCACGCGCCGGTGCACGCGGTCACGCGCCCGGCCGGGGCCACGTTCCCCGCCACCTCCTGCTTCTCCTCCTCGTCGCCTGGATCACCCGCACGTCGCCACGACGCCCCGCACCTCTCTCCCTCTCCCTCGCTCTCCCTCCTCCCCTGGATACCTCCCTCTCCCCGCGCCCGAAGCGCTACCGTCGCCACCGGCCACCTTTGCCGTAGCCACCGCCTCCCCCGCGCCCTCTCCCCGTGCTGAAAAGTTCCGCCACATCGCCGGCTACATCTCCATCAAGACACACACCTCGGGAGGCCCTGGAGTGCCGCCATCGCCGTCGTCTTCACTTCCGGCCACCGGCGATCACCCATGCCGTTCGGCTCGCGTTCGACCTCCCCCGAGCTCGCCGAAGACTTCGACGGATTCGTTGTGAGCCTCTACACCACTTCCCCCTCTCCGTTCTGCCGCTCCCGAGCCGTAGCCTGCGCTAGCACGCCACCGAACTCCGGCCGCCGCTCCGAGCTTCGCTCCGGCGAGCTCCGGCCATCCCCGCTGCTGCTGCATGCCGCCCTGGATGCGGGCGAGCCTCAACTCCTCGCCCGTGGTCTCCGCCGCCCGAATGGTCGCCAGAGGGCGAATCCCGCACCCTCCGCCACGTCTGCTGCCGCCGGCGCGTTAGCCCCACTTGACCAGGGGGTTTGACCTCCCCTGGCTCAATGACAGGTGGGGCCGCCCTACTAACTAATCTAGATTAGGATTAACTAATCCTAGCTAAATTAGCTTAGCCACTGACAGGTGGGGCCCGGCCCTATTAATTTTTAGTTAGGATTAGTTTAACAACTAATTTAACCCTGTTAACTAATTAGGTCACTGACGCGTGGGCCCAACCCCATTAGCTAAGCCAGTTTAGGTTTAATTTAATTAGGATTAGCCACAGACACTGACGTGTGGACCCCACATGTCAGGTTTGACCTGGTCAGCCACCGTTGACCTGCTGACGCAGGCATGACGTCATGCTGACACAATTATTCCTTTTCTGGGATTATTTTTAAACAGGAAATTCCAGAAAATGTTCAAAACTTCAAAAATTCATAGAAATTCATCCGTAGCTCAGATTGAAATAATTTATATATGAAAAATGATCAGAAAAATTCAATCTATCCATCTGTACCATTTTCATGCATGAAAAACCCACCTATACATGCTGTATATATGAAAACACACTTATGGCATATTTAAGGGCTTATTTTGGAGTTGCATTTGAACCCTTGGTTCAAATGGACCTCAACTAGATAAATGCTAGATGCATTAACTCAAACAACATCACATATTAATGCCATGATCATGCATCATATTGTTGCATATACTTGTGTTTGATTTTCGACACCGTTCCTTCTCGATAGGTCCTGCTCTGGAGACCGACCCAGAGTACCTATCTGTGGAGCAGTGCCCCCTCTGTTGATCTACCAGGCAAGCAAACCCCCCTTGTTCATTCCGATACAATCCCACTCTCTCGCTCCTGCTCTCATTTATTGCATTAGGACAACAATGATTCAACTGCTATTTTCTGCTGCGGTAGTTGAACCCATTCCTCTGCATGACCTGTCATTGCCACAGTAAATAGTTAAAACCCACTAGCATGTGTAGGAATTGATTGAGCCATGTTGTGTTCCTACCATGCCCTGCCTGCTATTGCTTAGAGTATGTCAGGCCTGATTCATCGGGAATGAATTGGAGTGTTATGATATGTTCTGGTGCTGAGAGTTAAGCGTGTGAACACAATTTGGTAAAGGTAGCGGTGAGAGGCCATGTAGGAGTACATGGTGGGTTATCTCATTGGGACCGTCCTTAAGAATTGAGTTCGGTGTAAGTTGTCCAATGACTAGCTACTACCACACATTGGGCTTCGGGCGCTCCAAGCTCTCTCGACTTATTAACCGCCTTGAGCTCTGTCCAGGAGTTGCAAATAGTTTCTGGTGTTTGTAGTTAGTGCTATTTTTCTACCGAGTGGCACCCGACAGGGTGGACTTGGGACAGACTAGGCACACGTGGCCCGGTGTACCGAGTGGCACCCGGATGGTGGGCTCGGGAACCCTGTAAACATCGTTTGGGGCCGTGAGCGACACCCCGGCCGGATCTCCTTGCGGATGGAACCCAAATAGGTGATAGACCTGGACTAGAGTCTTGCGTGGTTAGTTAGGTCGTGGCCGACACCCTCGCCAGGCTTCCGCTTGAAGGTTGCCGAGATACATGACGGGTATATGGTGATAAGTGGTGAGAGCGTGTGTGATGAAGTACACCCCTGTAGGGTTATCATGATCTATCCAAATAGCCGTGTCCTCGGTTATGGACTTCTTGGATGCTTACGTGGTACATAGACAACTTAAAGTGGATACTCTAAAATGCTCTAGACAAGTGTGAGTGCTATGGATGGCCTTCTCGTAGGAGAGACGGGGATGAATCCATAGTAGTGTATTGATGTGGTGATTAGTGGACTCGTGTGCGCTACCTCACCTCAAAGAAGTTTCTCATTGTCGTAGAACAGGATAGCCACTGAGTCAAAGCTGGCTTGCTGCAATTAAACCCCACATTATCTTCTTGATACAAATGCATGTATGATAAGATCTGATGTAAGTCTTGCTGAGTACCTTTGTACTCACGTTTGCTTTATTTATGTTTTGCAGGTGAGACATCTGTCTCACTAGTAGTACCGCTTGGACTTCAACGAGTAGCCTGTTACCTCAGCTACAATCTTGGTCCCTTAGGAGGGACTTGTGGATAGTCAGGCTCCTCGGCCTTTTTCTTTTGTAGATGTCTGTACCCAGACATGTAATGCTTCCGTTGCTTGTATGCTTTGAATGTTGGGTCATGTGACCCCTGTTTGTATTTATGCTATGTGGCTCTTCTGAGCCTTTATCTATATGAGTTGCGTTATGTTGTGATGCCATGTTGTACCTCACATACTTGCATGTTCTGCGTACGTGTGACATGTATTGCTATGTGTGGGATCCGACAATATAGTTGTTTGTCCTTGGCAGCCTCTCTTATGGGGAAATGTAGGCTAGTGCTTCCTTGAGCCATAGTAGTCCGCTACAACCCGGTTCACCGGAGTCCTGCTAGCCCAGCACTACTGTTCAGGACACTTGACTGGCCGGCATGTGTTTCACTTCGTTCCTGTGTGTGTCCCTTCAGGGAAATGTCACGCGGTGACATCCGGAGTCCTGCCTAGCCTGCTACAGCCCGGGTTACCGGAGTCCTGTTAGCCCAGTGCTACAGTCCGGATTCACATGCTGCTGACCGACATGCTCGAGGTTGATTCATGTATGCTTGTCCCCATGGGTTAGTGCCGCTTTGGGTTCATGACTAGTCCTGTCGTCCTGGGTTCTCTGTCATATGGATGCTAGCGACACTATCATATACGTGAGCCAAAAGGTGCAAACGGTCCCGGGCCATGGTAAGGCGACACCCGTGGGAATACCGTGCGTGAGGCCACAAAGTGATATGAGGTGTTACATGCTAGATTGTTGTGACTTAGAATCGGGGTCCCGACATTGATGGAATGGCCACTAATGATCTTGTGATCTCCAGATTTGGGCAACAAATTATGCCTCAAGGTAGTGTTAATTGTGGCTAAACCAGATAACAGATAATGAATAGAGCCTAGCCTATGAGTTTCCAGGGCTTTTTCAGGAATCTCCTTGTACATGTTGGCCATTGAGTTGTGGTCTTTCTTCTTCTTGCATAGACATCCAAGTCATCCTCATGCTCTTCAGGGGCATTGATCAATTTTTCCCACTCAACAACTATTGATTGGTACCTTGTACCCTCAGACATCCAAACAATCCTACATCAGGATAGAAATGAGTTGTAGAGTAGAATTGCATAATGAGCTCAGCATTTCACTTAGTGAGTTTCTGACCCACAAAGTCATCTACTCCACAAGATCTGAAACTTTCATGCACTCCTGGGGAGTGATCTTCATTCCCATCAAGGTATTCCCAATCTGCCTACTTCATATCGCAAACAATTGGCTTCTTGTCAAGCAAGATGGTCTCATAGAAATCCTTCTACTCTTTGGTATGGAACCCATAGTCCACATCAGTCCTTCTCCTTACAGCATATGGATCAGTTTGTCTCCAAAGTCCGACACCTGCATCCTTCCTGATTTCATGTCTTCTTCCAGTGGATGACTGTCATCATGATCTGGAATCTTGGGTTTGCGCTTCCTAAGCACTTGGGCTTCAACATCTTCTTCATCAATCTCAGGCACTAGGGCCTTGTTCTTCTCAGCAACAGAATATTCCTTGTGCTCTAATGACCCACAAGTATAGGGGATCTATCGTAGTCCTTTCGATAAGTAAGAGTGTCGAACCCAACGAGGAGCAGAAGGAAATGATAAGCGGTTTCCAACAAGGTATTCTCTGCAAGTACTGAAATAAGTGGTAACAGATAGTCTTGTGATAAGATAATTTGTAACGAGCAACAAGTAACAAAAGCAAATAAGGTGCAGCAAGGTGGCCCAATCCTTTTTGTCGAAAAGGACAATCCTGGACAAACTCTTATATGATGTAAAGCACTCCCGAGGACACATGGGAATATCGTCAAGCTAGTTTTCATCACGTTCATATGATTCACGTTCGGTACTTTGATAATTTGGTATGTGGGTGGACCGGTTCTTGGGTGCTGCCCTTACTTGGACAAGCATCCCACTTATGATTAACCTCTATTGCAAGCATCCGCAACTACAACAAAAGTATTAAGGTAAACCTAACCATAGCATGAAACATATGGATCCAAATCAGCTCCTTACGAAGCAACGCATAAAGTAAGGTTTAAGCTTCTATCACTCTAGCAACCCATCATCTACTTATTACTTCCCAATGCCTTCCTCTAGGCCCAACTAATGGTGAAGTGTCATGTAGTCGACATTCACATAACACCACTAGAGGAGAGAGAACATACATCTCATCAAAATATCGAATGAATACCAAATTCACATGACTACTAATAGCAAGACTTCTCCCATGTCCTCAGGAACAAAAGTAACTACTCACAAAGCATAAACATGTTCATAATCAGAGGGGTATTAATATGCATATAGGATCTGAACATATGATCTTCCACCAATAAAACCAACTAGCATCAACTACAAGGAGTAATTAACACTACTAGCAACCTACTAGCACCAATCCCGGACTTGGAGACAAGAATTGGATACAAGAGACGAACTAGGGTTTTGAGATGAGATGGTGCTGATGAAGATGTTGATGGAGATTGCCCTCTCCCAATGAGAGGAGCGTTGGTGATGATGATGTCGATGATTTCCCCCTCCCGGAGGGAAGTTTCCCCGGCAGAACAGCTCCGCCAGAGCCCTAGATTGGTTCCGCCAAGGTTCTGCCTCGTGGCGGCGGAGTTTCGTCCGAGAAGATGGCTTATGATTTTTTCCATTGAAGACTCCATATAGAAGAAGATGGCCACCGGAGGGCCAACAGGGGGCCCACGAGGTAGGGGGGCGCGCCCAGGGGGTAGGGCGCGCCCCCACCCTCGTGGGCAGGGAATGGCCCCGCTGGTGAAGTTCTTGTTCTCAGTATTTTTTATATATTTGGAAAACATCTTCCGTGAAGTTTCAGGACTTTTGGAGCTGTGCAGAATAGGTCTCTAATATTTGCTCCTTTTCCAGCCCAGAATCCCAGCTGCCGGCATTCTCCCTCTTTATGTAAACCTTGTAAAATAAGAGAGAATAGGCATAAGTATTGTGAAATAATGTGTAATAACAGCCCATAATGCAATAAATATTGATATAAATCATGATGCAAAATGGACGTATCAACTCCCCCAAGCTTAGACCTCGCTTGTCCTCAAGCGAAAAACCGAAATCGAAAAATATGTCCACATGTTTAGAGATAGAGGTGTCGATAAAAATAAAATACGGACATGAGGACATCATGATCATTCTTAGAACAACAACTTATATAATTCTTGTCATATAATCTCTAATGCTAGAGTAATAATTCAATCACAATATCAAGTATGAATCTTAAACTTCATTAAAAACTAACAAACTACAATCTCAGTCATTGAAGCAATTGCAATTTATCATAACAGAGGAAAGAGTCAATGTATAAGAGCTTTTCAGCAAGTCCACATACTCAACTATCATATAATCTTTCACAATTTCTGACACTCACGCAATACTTATGGGTATGGAGTTTTAATCGGACACAGAAAAAGATAGGGGCTTATAGTTTTGCCTCCCAACGTTTTACCTCAAGGGTAATGTCAACAGTAATAGTTCATGAAAACTCACATCCAATTAGCCATATATACCAGGATCTTTCCAACATACTGTGCTTGCCAAAGGATAAAATGTAAAAAGGAAGGGTGAAGATCACCATGACTCTTATGCAATGTAGGAGATAAAAGTAAAAGATAGGCCCTTCGCAGAGGGAAGCAAAGGTTGTCATGCGCTTTTATGGTTGGATGCACAAAATCTTAATGTGAAATAACGTCACTTTATATTGCCACTTGTGATATGGACCCTCATTATGCAGTCTGTCGCTTTTATTACTTCCATATCACAGGATCATATAAAGCTTATTTCCTCCACACCAATCAATCATACATATTTAGAGAGCAATTTTTATTGCTTGCACCGATGACAACTTACTTGATGGATCTCACTCAATCCATAGGTAGATATGGTGGACTCTTATGGCAAAACTGGTTTAAGGGTATTTGGAAGCACAAGTAGTATCTCTACTTGGTGCAATGAATTTGGCTAGCATGAGGGGGAAAGGTAAGCTCATCATGTTGGAAGATCCAAGACAATATAATTCATCTCAGATGTAAGAAAACATAACCCATTACGTGGTCTTCCTTGTCCAATGTCAACTCTTTAGCATGTCATATTTTAATGAGTGCTCACAATCATAAAAGATGTCCAAGATAGTATATTTATATGTGAAGACCTCTCTTTCTTTATTACTTCCTATTAATTGCAATGATGACCAAAACTACGTTTGTCAACCCTCAATAACTTTTATTCATCATACTCTTTCTATGTGAGCTCATTACTCTTACATGATCTCTTTGTTTCTTTTTTATTTCTTTCTCTTTTCTTTTATTCACTTAGGATCATGGCAAAATAATCAAGCCCTTGACTCAACACTAATCTTCATTATATAGCTCACGGACTCGATTACATAAAAGAAAAACTCACAACTAGATCACACTAAGAACTTTTATTCTACTATATAAAGATATTACCAAAAGGATCGAACTAAGAAAAACGGTAAAGATAAAGTGATGGTGATACGATACCGGGGCACTCCCCCATGCTTGGTAGTTGCCAAGTGGAGTGCCCATACCAGATACTCAATTATTCTTTGTTGGTGGAGACGGTGGAGATTTTGTTGATGGCGTAGGCTTCTTCCTTAATTTGCGTTTGCGGACAGAATTTTGGTCCCTTAGGTCCTTGTTCTCCTGTTCCAAGCTCAGTATCTTTTTGCATAGTTCCTGCTTGTTTTCCTGCAAGAGGCGAAAATGAATAAACTCGATCTTAGGTTTCTTTACTCTATCTAGGAGACTTGACTTTTTGAACTCCACATGCATGTCCCCAGGTTGAGGTAGTGGGACTTCATCTTCATCTGAGCTCGTCTCCTCCTTTCCCTTGGGTTCATAGTCCTCTTCTTCTTCCGTAGTCCAACCGCAATGCTCCACATCCCCATAGATCTTAGGATCTGCAAGGTAATCAGCCATGTAGCTTTCTCCTTCCGAATCCTGGGACGACATGTTGCTCTGTCTGCAGCAGGACAGCTCAAAACAAATACAAGAGATTTTTGCGTGATACGGGACTCAAAACCCCCGGGAGATTATATAATGAATTTTTACCGAACAAAATACATGTCGTGTACGAAAACGGAGTCCGGAGAGCACACGAGGTGCCCACGAGGTAGGGGGGCGCGCCCAGTAGGGTAGGGCGCGCCCTCCACCCTCGTGTCCTTCCCAGACTGCTGCTTATTTTTCTATTTTTCTAAATATTCCAAAATGGAGAAATATTGCCTTAAAAACTGTTTTGGAGTCGGTTTACGTACCGTACCACATACCTATTCCTTTTCGGAGTCTGAAACATTTCAGAAAGTGTCCCTTGTGTATTCCTCCGGGGTTACGGTTTCGATAACATTGGTTTCAACATTTATGGGATTACCTGAGATATAGTGTTTGATTCTTTGACCGTTCACCACCTTCGGATTTGTGCCTTCGAAGTTGTTGATTTTTATGGCACCGGAACGGTAGACCTCCTCGATAACGTAAGGACCTTCCCATTTAGAGAGAAGTTTTCCTGCAAAAAATCTTAAACGAGAGTTGTATAGCAATACATAATCACCTACATTAAACTCACGCTTTTGTATCCTTTTGTCATGCCATCTTTTAACTTTTTCTTTAAACAACTTGGCATTTTCGTAGGCTTGGGTTCTCCATTCATCAAGTGAGCTAATATCAAATAACCTCTTCTCATCAGCAAGTTTAAAATCATAATTAAGTTCTTTAATATCCCAATAATCCTTGTGTTCTAGTTCGAGAGGTAAGTGACATGCTTTTCCATAGACCATTTTATACGGAGACATGCCCATAGGATTTTTATATGCAGTTCTATAGGCCCATAATGCATCATCAAGTTTCTTGGACCAATTCTTTCTAGACCTATTAACAGTCTTTTGCAAAATTAATTTGAGTTCTCTATTACTCAATTCTACTTGACCACTAGACTAAGGGTGATAAGGAGATGCAATTCTATGATTAACATCATATTTAGCAAGCATTTTATGGAAAGCACCATGAATAAAATGTGAACCACCATCAGTCATTTAATATCTAGGGACTCCAAATCTTGGAAAAATAACTTCTTTAAGCATTTTAATAGAAGTGTTATGAGCAGAACTACTAGTTGGAATAGCTTCTATCCACTTAGTAACGTAATCAACAACAACTAAAATATGTGTATAACCATTAGAGGAAGGAAAAGGTCCCGTATAGTCAAAGCCCCAAACATCAAATGGTTCAATGACAAGTGAATAATTATAGGCATTTCTTGACGTCTACTAATATTACTAATTCTTTGACATTCATCACAAGATAAGACAAACTTACGGGCATCCTTGAGGAGAGTAGGCCAATAAAAACCAGATTGCAGTACCTTATGTGCAGTTCTATCTCCAGCATGGTGTCCTCCATAAGCTTCGGAGTTACACTTGCGTAGGATCTGTTCCTGTTCATGCTCAGGTACACAACGTCTAATAACACCATCTACTCCTTTATAAAGATGTGGGTCATCCCAAAAGTAATGCCTCAAATCATAGAAGAACTTTTTCTTTTGCTGGTATGTGAAACTAGGTGGTATAAACTGAACAACAATGTAATTAGCATCATCAGCATACCATGGAGCAGTATGAGAGGCATTTATGACATTTAATTGCTCATCAGGGAAGCTATCATCAATAGGTAGTGGGTCATCAAGCACATTTTCTAACCTAGACAAGTTGTCTGCAACGGGGTTCTCAGCTCCTTTTCTATCAACAATATGCAAATCAAATTCTTGTAGCAAGAGAACCCATCTAATAAGTCTAGGTTTAGCATCTTTCTTTTCCATAAGATATTTAATAGCAGCATGATCAGTGTGAATAGTTACTTTAGAATCAACAATATAAGGTCTAAACTTATCACAAGCAAATACAACTGCTAAGAATTCTTTTTCAGTGGTAGCATAATTTTTTTGAGCATTGTCTAGTGTTTTACTAGAATATTGAATAACATTTAGTTTCTTATCAACTCTTTGTCCTAGAACAACACCTACAGCATAATCACTAGCATCACACATAATTTCAAAGGGTAAATTCCAATCAGGTGGCTAAACAATAGGTGCAGAGATCAATTCTTTCTTAAGTATTTGAAATTCTTCTACACAATCGTCATCAAAGACAAATGGTAGATCTTTTTTTAATAAATTAGTCAGAGGCCGAGAAATTTTTGATAAGTCCTTAATGAACCTCCTATAAAAACCGGCATGACCAAGGAAACTTCTTATACCTTTGATGTCCTTGGGACATGGCATCTTTTCAATACCTCTTTCAGAAACTTTATGCCCCAGGACATACCTTCATTAACCATAAAGTGGCACTTTTCCCAATTCAAGACAAGATTAGTTTCTTCACATCTCTGCAAAACTCGATCAAGGTTGCTCAAGCAATCATCAAAAGAAGATCTATAGACGGAAAAGTCGTCCATGAAACCTTCTCAAATCTTTTCACAAAAGTCAGAGAATATAGCCATCATGCATCTTTGAAAGGTAGTAGGTGCATTACATAAACCAAAAGGCATACGTCTATAAGCAAAAGTACCAAAAGGGCATGTAAAAGTAGTCTTTGTTTGATCTTTGGCTGACATAGGTATTTGAGAGAAACCAGAATAACCATCTAGAAAGCAAAAATGTGTATGTTTGGAAAATCTTTCTAGCATTTGATCAATAAAAGGTAAGGGGTAATGATATTTTTAGTAGCCTTCTTTAATTTGCGAAAATCAATTACCATCCTATAACCTGCAATAATTCTTTGAGGAACCAATTCATCTTTATCATTAGGAACAACGGTAATACCTCCCTTCTTTGGGACACAATGGACAGGTCTTACTCATTGACTATCAGCAACGGGATAAATTATACCTGCCTCAAGGAGCTTTAGTATCTCCTTTCATACCACTTCTTTCGTTTTAGGATTTAGCCGGCATTGATGCTCACGAACTGGTTTAACATCTTCTTCCAAATTAATTTTATGTTGACATAGATTGGGACTAATGCCCTTAAGATCATCAAGAGTTTACCCAATAGCAGCGCGGTGCTTCTTTAGAGTTTTCAATAATATCTCTTCCTCATGCTCTAAGAGGATAGCACTAATAATAACAGGATATATCTTTTTCTCATCAAGATAAGCATATTTAAGAGTATCAGGTAACGGTTTAAGCTCAAACATGGGATCACCCTTGGGTGGAGGAGGATCCCCTAGGATTTCAACAGGTATTTTTTTCAGAATAGGTTCCTGTTTAAAGAGTACTTCATCTAATTCCCTTCTTTCATTCATAAACATATCATTTTCATGGTCTAGCAAGTATTGTTCTAAAGGATCACTAGGAGGTACGACAATAGAAGCAAGACCAATAATTTCATCCTTACTAGGTAATTCTTCTTCACGGTGTTGTCTACTAAATTTAGAAAAATTAAATTCATGAGTCATATCATCTAAACCGATAGTAACAACATCTCTTTTGCAATCTATGGTAGCATTAACAGTATTTAAGAAGGGTCTACCAAATATAATGGGACAAAAGATATCTTGTGGGGAACCAAGAACAAGAAAATTAGCAGGATATTTAGTTTTCCCACACAAGACTTCAACATCTCTAACAATTCCCATTGGTGAAATAGTATCTCTATTGGCAAGTTTAATTGTGACATCAATATCTTCCATCTCAGCAGGTGCAATATCATGCATAACTTCTTTGTATAAGGAATAAGGTATTGCACTAGCACTAGCACCCATATCACATAAGCCATGATAACAATGATCTCCTATTTTAACAGAAATAATAGGCATGCCTACCATAGGTCTAGGTTTATCTTTATCACGGGGTTTAGCAATTCTAGCAGTTTCATTACAGGAATAAATAACATGCCCATCTATATTATCAGACAAGAGATCTTTAACAATGACAATATTAGGTTCAACTTTAACTTGCTCAGGAGGTGTATATGTTTTAATATTGCTTTTACGAACCACAGTTGAAGCTTTAGCATGATCCTTTATCCTAACAGGGAAAGGTGGTTTCTCAACATAAGAAGTAGGAACAATAGGATCATTATAAGTAATAGTCTTTTCTTCAACTTTAATAGGTGCAGCTACTTTTACTTCTATGGGAGGATGATATTTAAACCACTTCTCCTTGGGGAGATCAACATAAGCAGCAAAAGATTCACAGAAAGAAGCTACTATCTCAGAGTCAAGTCCATATTTAGTGCTAAATTTAAGAAAAATATCGGTAATCATAAAAGATTTAACACAATCAAAACTAGGTGTCATACTTGACTCCTTACCATTGTCGAGGTCCCAATCTTCAGAGTTGCGTTTAATTCTTTCCAATAAATCCCATTTGAATTCAATAGTCTTCATCATAAAAGAGCCAGCGCAAGAAGTATCAAGCATGGTGCGATTGTTACCAGAAAGCCGAGCATAAATTTTTTGAATAATCATTTCTCTTGAGAGCTCATTATTGGGGCATGAATATAACATTGATTTAAGCCTCCCCCAAGCTTGAGCGATGCTTTCTCCTTCGCGAGGCCAAAAATTATATATGTAATTGCGATCACGATGAACAAGGTGCATAGGATAAAGCTTCTGATGAAATTCCAATTTCAATCGTTTGTAATTCCAAGACCTCATATCATCACATAGCCTATACCATGTCGATGCATCTCCCCTCAAAGATAAAGGGAAGACCTTCTTCTTAACAACATCTCCGGGTACACCTGCAAGCTTAAATAATCCACAAACTTCATCCACATATATCAGATGTTCATCAGGATGTTTTGTTCCATCTCCTAAAAAAGGATTAGCTAGTAGTTTTTCTATCATACCTGAAGGAACTTCAAAGCAAGCATTTTCATTTTCATTTTCCGTAGGTTCAGTAGGTTGAGGAGCAACTCTTTGCTCTACTGGTCGGGGTGAAGATACCCCGAACAAGACCCTCAGAGGATTACCTTCCATTGTGACAAGTGACAGTAAATTTCAGCACACTATAAATTTTTCCTTACCAAATTCCACCTACCAAAGGCGCTTCACTCCCCGGCAATGGCGCCAGAAAAGAGTCTTGATGACCTACAAGTATAGGGGATTTATCGTAGTCCTTTCGATAAGTAAGAGTGTCGAACCCAACGAGGAGCAGAAGGAAATGATAAGCGGTTTTCAGATAGGTATTCTCTGCAAGCACTGAAATTATAGGTAACAAATAGTTTTGTGATAAGATAATTTGGAACGAGCAACAAGTAACAAAAGTAAATAAAGTGCAGCAAGGTGGCCCAATCCTTTTTGTAGCAAAGGACAAGCCTGGACAAACTCTTATATGATATAAAGCGCTCCGGAGGACACATGGGAATATCGTCAAGCTAGTTTTCATCACGTTCATATGATTCGCGTTCGGTACTTTGATAATTTGGTATGTGGGTGGACCGGTGCTTGGGTGCTGCCCTTACTTGGACAAGCATCCCACTTATCATTAATGCAAGCATCCTCAACTACAACAAAAGTATTAAGGTAAACCTAACCATAGCATGAAACATATGGATCCAAATCAGCCCCTTACGAAGCAACGCATAAACTAGGGTTTAAGCTTATGTCACTCTAGCAACCCATCATCTACTTATTACTTCCCAATGCCTTCCTCTAGGCCCAAATAATGGTGAAGTGTCATGTAGTCGACGTTCACATAACACCACTAGAGGAGAGACAACATACATCTCATCAAAATATCGAACGAATACCAAATTCACATGACTACTAATATCAAGACTTCTCCCATGTCCTCAGGAACAAAAGTAACTACTCACAAAGCATAAACATGTTCATAATCAGAGGGGTATTAATATGCATATAGGATCTAAACATATGATCTTCCACCAATTAAACCAACTAGCATGAACTACAAGGAGTAATTAACACTACTAGCAACCTACTAGCACCAATCCTGGACTTGGAGACAAGAATTGGATACAAGAGATGAACTAGGGTTTTGAGATGAGATAGTGCTGATGAAGATGTTGATGGAGATTGCCCTCTCCCAATGAGAGGAGCGTTGGTGATGATGATTTCCCCATCCGGGAGGGAAGTTTCCCTGGCAAAACAGCTCCGCCAGAGCCCTAGATTGGTTCCTCCAAGGTTCCGCCTCGTGGCGGCGGAGTTTCGTCCGAGAAGATGGCTTATGATTTTTTTCCATTGAAAGACTCCATATAGCAGAAGATGGCCACCGGAGGGCCACCAGGGGGCCCACGAGGTAGGGGGCGCGCCCAGGGGGTAGGGCGCGCCCCTACCCTCGTGGGCAGGGTGTGCCCCCCTGGTGAAGTTCTTGCTCTCAGTATTTTATATATATTTGGAAAACATCTTCCATGAAGTTTCAGGACTTTTGGAGCTGTGCAGAATAGGTCTCTAATATTTGCTCCTTTTCCAGCCCAGAATCCCAGTTGCCGGCATTCTCCCTCTTTATGTAAACCTTGTAAAATAAGAGAGAATAGGCATAAGTATTGTGACATAATGTGTAATAACAACCCATAATGCAATAAATATTGATATAAAAGCATGATGCAAAATGGACGTATCGTGCTCCTCGTGGGTGCAGTCTTTGGAGCTGGAGCAGAAGCTTTGGGAGCTATCTTGGGCTTAGAAGGGGCAGCCCCAGACTTGATGGCATCTCCCATCATGTCACATCCCTATTTCTGGTAATGCTTAGTGCTAGCATCTTGTGTTGCATCATGTTTAAGTTTTAATTAAACTTAAAATGGGGAATGACCAAACCCTACATTACCGCAGGATGCTACTAACGCGACACTACAATAAGAGATTCGACGAAACTGTGTGCGATGCCATAATCGCAAACGGTGGTGTAAAAAACCGTCAAAAAGGTGCAAAACGTTTGCGATGGCGGAGCCATCAAACACGGTTCAGATTTTAGTTGCGTGTGCGATGTAGGGCATACAGTTCAGTTCAATTAACTGTTTGCGATGAGGAGGAACAAAAGAAACGGGCAGCCAGATGGAGGTGTGTGCGATATACATCATACGGTTTACTCGGATGAACTGTTTGTGATTAGGCAACACAAAAAAACGGTCAGCCAGATCAAGGTGTGTGCGATATACGGCATGCGGTTCACTCGGTTGAACTGTTTGCGTTGAGACATGAGAATAGAAACGGTTCAACTTAACAAGATGTGTGTGATACGCGGCAAACAGGTATGTAATCAGAAATGTGTGTGAATACCGATAATAAGACAGACAGTTGCTGCTAATAAGACGTGTGTGTTGTGCTATGGGATTGCATATAGAACAACAACATACACACACACACACACTTAAGGACATGCTTGCATAACCAAATTAAACATCCACTTACATAGGTGGCTACTTCAACCATGGCATTTACACACACTAAAGTAAACTATTACATGCATAAGTACATAGCTGGCTACTACACACATGGCATTTCCACACACCAATAAAGTAAACTATATATTACATGCATGATTAAGTAGCATAAATGATCATTTGATCATCATCTACTTCTTGTGACGCTTGCTCTGCTTGTGGCTCGATCCGGGCTCGTCGATTTGGGTAACGAGGCACTTCCTCATGTCAACGATCCACCTGTGCATCTCGCAGCATGTGTACACTCTCTTGGCTGCGAACCCGAGGTGAGGTTCATCCAGTTGCCGCATCCAGGCCCTATGCCAGGATTGGGGGCTTGTTCTCTGGGCATCCTGCTTCATCTTTTCGTAGTAGGGGTCGATGATGTCTGAGGCGAGTTCGAACAGGGAGTCCTTCGTGCTGCCCCAGACCCTATAGTGGTCATGGATTTTGACAAGGTTCTTGCAGGCCAAGCCCGTAACACTATGTGCATTTACATCGTTTTTGGTTTCCACCGTGGCGAACTTGTAGTCGGTGCTGTTGACAAACCTGTTGAAATGGTCGCAAGGCTCTCTAGCCATGTAGTAGTGGTAGATGAGTACATGATGGCACACGCACAACTGGGCGACGACAATCTTCTGATCTATGATGGGACGACCGGCGGTGTACTGGAGGTCGATGCCGACCACCTTGTACTTGTCGCCAGCAAGCAACTGCTCAACGCTGTTGATGTAGTCGTCCACCATGGCTGGGTCGATGGTGTGCACCACCGAGAGATCCGTCTCCCTCGCATGGGTCTCCACTCTATGCTCGCCGGACTCCATTGGAGCGCCGCTGGACATCCCCTCTCTATGTGTCGTCGTGGGTGTGCTTGTTGTGTTGTGGGACGCGATCGAAAGGTTGAAGATACTAAGGTTATAATGGCCGCGGGAATTAAAGGGGAAGCCGGACGGCCAGGAATATCGGCAGGCCCTGATGGCAGTTCTAATTTGTAGCGCGTAACTTCATCATGCCACATGTAACTGCATCACGTGGCAACGCGCGCGGTGCAACCGCATGCATATGGGGCCCTCGACGTGATCGTGTGCACACCCAACCGCTGGCAGAGCGTGCGTGGAGGGACGTGAGCAGAGCGCTCCGTGGTTGCCTCAACGACGATCAACCATATATATGCATATAGCAGTTGAACGCGCAAGGAAAATCTGTCCACAAGCCGAGCGCATGGACGGACGCGAGCAGAGCGCGCCACGGCGCCTAACGGTGAGCACAGCGCGCTGCGGTGCCTAACAGCGAGCAGAGCTTGCCGAGGGACGCGAGTAGAGGACGACACAGTGATACGTGGCAAATAAGACGAACTATGCGAGCGATGTCGGAGACATCAAGCATGAATCAGATTAGAGTTGCATGTGTGATACGTGGCATACAGTTGGTCCATCCGAGCTATTTGTGATGGAATAAGCCGTGTGTGTTGCGGGTAAACGCTTGCTGGTATATAACCTTAAATTTAACCAAAAAAGTGTTAATGCATGTTACGAAAATTGTATAGCTGGAATCTATGTTCAAATACGACTCCAACGATATAATCTTTGGCGACATGCATTCGTATTTTATTAGTTAAATCCTACTTATAAACCAGGACGGGGGTATAGTAGGTAATTAAATCGCAAACGTTTTTTATTAACTGTATGTGTACGTGTCCTCTCGTCCTCCTCTCGCACGTCTTGTCACCCCGCTGCCGCAGACGGCTTACAGCGCAAGCTTGCGCAGCGCGCGGGGGCGTTCTTTTGGCCAAACGGTGGCGCCAATGAATCATCGGTGAGCCCGTTCCCGCGCAACCTCGCAGGTTCCCATGCAAGCTTCTCGCCCGACTTGGTGAAATCCCCCAAAATCCCAATGCTTACCGGCCTGCTATGAAAACCCTCACGGCCGGTGAGTCCTGCGTCGCATTTTCCCCTCCCTCCCTGTAGCTTATATCGTCTGCTTCTCCCACAATCGCCAATGGCACCGGTCCATCATCGTCGCTCAGCCACACCGCCGTCATCAGAGGACAACTCCAGCTAGGAGGCTACACCATGGCGGCGGCGCAGTCCCCGGCGTAGTGTAGTGCGTGTGGCGTCCCTGTTGGGTGTGCGCAGAACACCCACCACACGCTTCGCCGCCGCTGTTCGTCGGCAGCTGTTGCCGACCAACGTTGCCGCCACACCACCGTCGAAAGCCAAGGCCATCTCCCGCTCCGCCGCTGCGGCCCGAAGGTGGGAGGTGGCCGTCATGGCCGCCACCCCATTGCTGGCCACCGTGGCCATCACTCGCTCCGCCACTACGGCCCGAAGGCGGGAGGTGGTGGTCGTGGCCGCCACCCCATCGTCGGCCGCCGTGGCCGCCAGCCCACCGTTGACCGCCGGGATTATCACCCGCTCCGCCACCGCGGCCCGAAGGCGGGAGGCGGAGGTGGAGGACCGCACGTGCGTTAGTGACCTTGCGTGCTACATCGAGTTCCTGCGGGAAGAGGAGGAGCGCCTCGTCGAGCATGCAAAGAGACTTACCGCAGCCGTGGCCGCAGCACATGCCGACGTAGAGGCGAGGAATCAGGAGATCTACGAGCAGTCCGGCCGCTTCGAGAGGGATCGTCTGGAGCGGCAGTGGGCGTTTGAGCTGGCGAGCGTCGCTGAACGTGTAGCAGCGGCAGGCACCGTATTGCATTTGTCCAGCTCGTCAGTAGGCTCCTCCTCCTCCTTTACCTCTTACTGAGCGGGTGAGCGCGCTCGGCAGAGGAGAGGCTGTCGGAAGTAGCACAAAGCCCCTCCGTGGTAGTAGTAGTATTTTGGGGTTATTTTGTTCAGTTCATCTGACTATAGATGTGTGGTCGAACTGTATAACATACTTAAAATTAGCTAGTATATATAGTTGAACTAGCTATTTCAGTACATGGTTCGCAACAATTGGGAGAAGTTTGGTTGGTTCAGCTATTGAGTTGAACTGTTAGTATAAATTAAGAATGACTGCTTAATCTATGAATGAAATCTATGCTTAATTACTGGATTTTAGTTGCAAAAATTAGATAGTGCTAACGATTTCTAGCTGCATATTTTGACACATCGCAGTGTTACAAGGATTGACAAATGGCAACGTTACTAGATCAACAAATGTAAATCTTTCTAGTTTGACAAAATGGCAACATACCCAATAATTGTTTGTACGTGGTTGCACACGGGTCATCCAAAACAACCGTTTGCGTTGAAGCGATGCACAAATCCCGCGCTGCTCTCACTTTGCATACATGTGTTCTATCTAAAATGTTTGCGATCAAGAGCTGCACAAATCCTGCTCGGCACATTTTCCCTTGGCTTCCTAGGGAAGCTGTCGGTTTGCATACATGTATTCTAACTAAAACGTTTGCGATGAGTGTTATATATTAAAAAACCAAATTAAACTGGGGAAACTGGATTAAACCTGGGGAAGCTAACAAATTTTTTACCACAACATGTTGATGCCGCTCCATGATAGCATGCCAAGTTTCATGAATTTCAGACGAGTTTTGGATTTACTAGAATTTAAAAACCAGGTATCTCAATGTTTGCGGCCCAGTGACGGTGGCAGGGTGTTTGAAATTCATTCCCATTTCTTGCATGGGACCTAAGCATGCACCCAAGGACACATATTTGATTTTTCAACCAGTTTATATGCACTGGAGAATGTGCATGTAGTTCAAATTTGAATTATGCACATAAAATGCCTGGAAAACCCAGTTAATGTATAAAAATGTCCAAACGAACCCCGAAAAATTCCAAAATTGAACACAACACTCCTGTTGTTCTATGTTGACACTCTAAATTTTTTGAAAGCAATAAGAGGCAACAGATATCGTTTCGTCCCCAAAGGTGGCGCGTTCCCTACCAAATCCATCATGCTTGTTATGAGAAGCTCTAGTGTCGGGGGATGGACCCCAGGCAGGCAACGGAACCCGGATCCTTTTCGAAAACAACGGGGCCAACATCGCCCCTCAAACCGGCTCGCGCTTGCCGGGTCGCCCAACCCGGCCAAGCCTTGCGACCCGGCCGAGCTCTGCAACCCGGCCAGACTCCTCAACTCGGCCCCAACAACCAAGCTCAAGACTTCCCTAGCAAGCCAGCACCGCCCTTGGCATGTTCTCCGAACCCGACCGAGGGTCAGCGGATGACCCATCCCAGCCGTACGATGGGATGAGTCTCCACCAACTGATGACCGAAGCCACAGTACCCCGTCCATGCCTCTGGTCAGCCGGACGAAGCAACCGTGCCTCTCACCTACCCGCTGACCAAGGCTGGCGTAGCAACAATGCACCCGACCTGACCCATGACACCAACAAGCGGCGACCTGACGGAGCGCCACTATAGCCGACTCAACTCGGCCACGCCCTGACGATCGACAAGACGGTGCACAGTGCCCCCTAGGCGCATGGGGCCCGCGCCCGGAGAACCCGGCGAGCCTTGGTACCCGGCGGGTCCCAGCACTGGGTTCCTGGATACTAACAACCCAGCCCTACGGCCTTGTAACATTACCCTTGTACCCCTAGGGGGTTGACCTATAAAACCCCCAGGAGGCCCCATGCATGCGGGCAACCACTTCATTCACACAGGCGATCACACACACACACACACACACACACACACATACACACACACACACACACACACACACACACACACCTAGCAAACAACACCCAAGGAGAGCGAGCAACCTAAGCCTTGGCCAGACCTCCTTCTTCCTCCATATAGCTCTAGGAGCAACTATGTACTGTAACACATAAACCACACTCGGCAGGACTAGGGGTGTTATCTCTCCGGAGAGCCCCGAACCTGGGTATGTCTTCCGTCCCGCGCTCGCTCATGCCGACCTCGCCTCTGGAGCCCACCAGTGCCCTCGAGCCTCCCCCTATCTTTAGCAATCCCTTGGCATCTACCATGCGCCCATCATGATAGTTGGCGCCCACCATGGGGCAGCTCGAGGTCCTGGCCGGGAGCATGCTTCAAACGGGGATCTTCTCCGACTTCGACGAGCCCGTCACGCTGGCGGACGATGTCATCGACGCGCTCGCCGGCTCCTTCGCCACGCTGCGCATCTTCGACGCGCCTACAGATGACGAGTACCCTCGCGAGGTACTTAGCTTTTCCGACTCCCCGCTCCCCATCAACGACGGTGCTCCCACCGGCGCAATGGACCTCTGCGTGGAGGTTTGTGTCATCGACATCGGCGCCTCCTCATCGTCGAGCGTGGAAAGGAAGGCCGCCGAGGCTAATGCCGCGGCGGATAGGGCCGGCCCGCCCAACCCGCTACGCGCCACGATACAGAGCCTCCACGTCCCCATTGGCCCCGACATCGACGCCTCCAACATCGCCGAGGTCCGGACTCGCCTCAACGACGATCGCCAGTGCCTGCTAGACCTCACCGAGACACTCACCGCCATGCAGCGTCGCCTCGACTCCGCTCAGCTGGAGCGCAACGCCGCCTATGGCTTCACGCCTACCGCCCCCAAGCCAAGCCGGGTCACCAATGTGCGAGCCCGGGGTGGCGCGATTGGGCGCGCTTTCGGCGCCTTTCCTCCCGTCTAGGAGACTCCAGTGAAGAACATGCGTGCCGCCCAGGCGGCCACGGCCGGCATGGATCAGCTCGCGGGCGAGGAGCTGCAGGATCGCCTCAAGAGGGTGAACGACCTCCTCACCACAGCCAACGCGCAGCAAGACCGCCTCAACCAGCTCGCCAAGCCGGTCGGCTCCGGCTCCGTCTAAGTCACCGGATCCGACGACAACCAGCACACGACGTCTTCGCCACCCGGGGAGGTGCACTTAGGCCGCACCCGGACCCGGTGCAACCCCGCCCAACGGCCGCTGGCGGCTTGGCGAACGAGCCGTCCTTCAAGGCCCGGCGCCGCCTCGACCCCCTGCTCCAACCCGGCCGACGTCCGACTGCAGGCGACCCGGCCCCCGGCGGCACGGTCACCGACTGGCTGGGCCCGCGTGACATCGACAACACCGACGCTCATCACCGCCTCAACCGACTTGCCCTCTCCCAGGAGCTAGAGGGGACCGGCCCCGTCAGACAGGCATGCTTTGGGCCACGCATCCGGGGCGAGCCGTTCATCAAAGGGTTCACACTCCCTCGCGACACCCCAAGTACAACGGCACTGTGAAGCCGGAGGACTGGCTCACCGACTACACCACCGCCATCGGCATTGCCGGCGGCAACCACCGCCTCGCCGTGTGCTACACGCCTCTCATGCTCCAGGGATCGGCCCGCACCTGGTTGCACAGTCTGCCGGCCGGCAGCATCAACACGTGGGTCGACTTCGAGCAGGCTTTCGTGCGCAACTTCACCGACACCTACAAGTGACCCGCCCGCCCTAGTCAGCTCACCATGTGCGTGGAGGGGCCGGCGGAAACCGGTCGCGAGTACCTCGCACGCTGGACCAAGCTCTAGAACAGCTGCGAGGGCGTCCACGAAGTCCAAGCCATCCAGTACTTCATCAACGGGTGCCGAGACGGCACCCTCCTCAAGCACAAGCTCTTGCGCTCCGAGCCGGCCACCATGGCCACAGTCATGGTAACGGCTGACAAGTACGCCAACACCGACTCCACCATGAAGATCCAGGTGGCACTGGATGAAGCCGGCAAGGCAAAGCCGGTGCCGCCTCCAAAGACGGCCGATGAGGGAAGCCGACAGCAGCACAACCAACAGAACAACAAGCGCAAAGCCGATCAACCGGCTCAGTGCTACGACAACCGGCTCGTCGCGGGCACCGAGCAGGCGCCCGCGGCCGACCCGGCCGCCAAACGCCGGAACACCGACAAAATGGCATGGCAGCCCACCGTGAGTTTCGAGGAGATGCTCGACGCTCCCTGCAAGCACCACAGCAGCGCGGCGCCGTCTACGCACACGCTTCGACAGTGTGCCATCACCAAGCGCATCACCAGGGGTGACATCCCACCGCCTCCGGCTCCGGGAGCAGGCCAGCCGCCTCCGCCTCCGCCACCACCTCCAGCCACCGGCGCGACACGCCACGACCCCTACCCGGCCCAGAACACGACCTACGTCATCTTCACCAGCCTCGGCAACGGCAAGCACAGTGAGCGCCTCCTTCGGCAGGAGGTGAACACAGTCGTCCCAGCCAAGATGGAGTACATGCATTGGTCGGAGCGCCCGGTCACCTGGACCCGGGAAGACCACCCGGCCATCATGCCAAACCCGGGTGGTTACGCTCTCGTCCTCGACCCCACCATCATCGCGCCTCGGGGCACGTGCAAGTTCTCCTGGGTTCTCATCGACGGCGGCAGCAACATCAACATTCTCTACCGCGACACCATGACCAAACTCGGCCTCGAGGCCAAGGACCTGGAGCCGACCCGGACGATCTTCCACGACATCGTTCCCGGCCTCTCCTGCTCCCCAATTGGCTACATCCGGCTCGACGTCCTATTTGGCGACAGCAGCCACTTCCGACGCGAGCCGATCTGGTTCGAGGTGGTGGACCTGTCCAGCGCGTACCACGCGCTGCTGTGTAGGCCCGCACTCGCCAAGTGCATGGTGGTCCCCCACTACGCCTACCTGAAGATGAAGCTGCCGGGTCCAAAGGGCCTCATCACCATCATGGGAGACTACCGCAAGTCCCTGGACTGTGCCGGAGATGGCGCCAAGCTAGCCGAGTCACTGGTCGTAGCCGAGGAGCGGCACCAACTCGACCGGATCGTCGCCTTGGCCCAGGAGGCATCGGCTACTCAGATCCCGACCGAGGAGCCGGCCGATGAGGCCGCGTTCAAGCCCTCAAAGGAGACCAAGAAGGTGAAGCTGAACCCAGAAGACCCCAGCTGCAGCAAGTACGTTGTCGTGGGCACCAGCCTCCACAGCAAATAGGAAGGCAAGCTCGTCGACTTCCTCCGTGAGAATCAGGATATTTTTGCATGGACCCCCAAGGACATGCCGGGTATCCCAAGGAAGTACGCCAAGCACAAACTCCACGTCCGCAAGGATGCCAAGCCTGTCCGTCAACCCCTACGACGCTTTTCCGAAGAGAAGAGAAGGACCATCGGTGAAGAGGTTGCCAAGCTCTTGGCGGCCGGCTTCATCATGGAAGTATTTCACCCCGAGTGGCTGGCCAACCCAGTCCTCGTCCTAAAGAAGAACAAGACCTGGCACATGTGTATCGATTACACCGGCCTGAACAAGGCCTGCCCCAAAAACCCGTTCTCCCTCCCGCGGATCGACTAAGTCATCGACTCCACCGCCGGGTGCGAGCTCCTATCCTTCCTGGATGCTTACTCCGGTTATCATCAGATCAAGCTGGACCCGGCCAACGCCCTAAAGACGTCCTTCATCACGCCCTTCGGGGCGTATTGCTACATCATCATGTCATTCGGCTTAAAGAACGCCGGCGCCACCTTTCGGCGCTACATGCAGAAATGCTTGCTCTCGCAACCCGGCCGCAACATCCACGTCTACGTGGACGACATCATGGTGAAGACCAAGCAGCACCTCATGCTCCTCGATGATTTGAAGGAAACCTTCGCCAACCTGCGCGAGTACAAGGTCAAGCTCAACCCGGAAAAATGCGTTTTCGGTGTCCCGGCCGGAAAGCTACTCGGCTTCCTCGTCTCGGAGCGCGACATTGAGGCGAACCCGGAGAAGATCAAGGCCATCGAGCGCATGCGCAAGCCGGCTCGGCTGCGCGATGTCCAAAAGTTCATCGGTTGCTTAGCCTCGGTGAGCCGGTTTCTCAGTCTGCTGAGCGAGAGGGCCTTGCCCTTGTATCAGCTGATGAAGAAGACGACACCGTTCGAGTGGAACGACCAGGTGGACGAAGCCTTCTGGGATCTCAAACGCATGCTCTCCATCGCACCAGTCCTGGCCGCACCGCCCGAGAAGGAGCCGCTGTTGCTCTATGTCGCCGCGACCTCGCGGTCGGTTAGCTTGGTGATGGTGGTCGAACGACTAGAGAAGGACAAGGTCCAAGCCGTCTGATACGTCTCCAACGTATCTATAATTTATGAAGTATTCATGCTATTCTATTATCTGTTTTGGATGTTTATCGGCTTTACTAAACACTTTTATATTATTTTTGGGACTAACTATTAACTGGAAGCCCAGCCCAAATTGCTGTTTTCTTGCCTATTTCAGTGTTTCGAAGAAAAGGAATATCAAACGTAGTCCAAGTGGAATGAAACCTTCGGGAGAGTTATTTTTGCAATAGAAGCAATCCAGGAGACTTGGAGTAGACATCAGGGAAGCATCGAGGAAGCCACGAGGCAGGGAGGTGTGCCCTACCCCCTGGGCGCTCCCCCACCCTCGTGGGCCCCTTGTGGCTCCCCTGACCGACTTCTTTTGCCTAAAAACATCGAGGAGCAGAATAGATCGGGAGCTCTGTCGCCGCAAGCCTCTGTAGCCACCAAAACCAATCGGGGCCCTGTTCTGGCACCCTGCCGGTGGGGGAATCCCTCACCGGTGGCCATCTTCATCATCTGACGCTCTCCATGACGAGGAGGGAGTAGTTCACCCTCGGGGCTGAGGGTATGTACCAGTAGCTATGTGTTTGATCTCTCTCTCTCTCTCGTGTTCTTGAGATGGTACGATCTTGATGTATCGCGAGCTTTGCTATTATAGTTGGATCTTATGATGTTTCTGCCCCTCTACTCTCTTGTAATGGATTGAGTTTTCCCTTTGAAATGATCTTATCGGATTGATTCTTTAAGGATTTGAGAACACTTGATGTATGTCTTGCATGTGCTTATCTGTGGTGACATTGGGATATTCACGTGATCCACTTGATGTATGTTTTGGTGATCAACTTGCGGCTTCCGCTCGTGAACTTATGCATAGGGGTTGGCACACGTTTTCGTCTTGACTCTCCGGTAGAAACTTTGGGGCACTCTTTGAAGTACTTTGTGTTGGTTGAATAGATGAACCTGAGATTGTTTGATGCATATCGTATAATCATACCCACGGATACTTGAGGTGACATTGGAGTATCTAGGTGACATTAGGGTTTTGGTTGATATGTTTCTTAAGGTGTTATTCTAGTACGAACTCTTGAATAGATTGATCCGAAAGAATAACTTTGAGGTGGTTTCGTACCCTACAATAATCTCTTTGTTTGTTCTCCGCTATTAGTGACTTTGGAGTGGCTCTTTGTTGCATGTTGAGGGATAGTTATATGATCCAATTATGTTATTATTATTGAGAGAACTTGCACTAGTGAAAGTATGAACCCTAGGCCTTGTTTCCTAGCATTGCAATATCGTTCACGCTCACTTTTATTACTTGTTACCATGCTGTTTTTATAATTTCAGATTACAAAAACCTATACCTACCATCCATATTGCACTTGTATCACCATCTCTTCGCCGAACTAGTGCACCTATACAATTTACCATTGTATTGGATGTGTTGGGGACACAAGAGACTCTTTGTTATTTGGTTGTAGGGTTGTTTGAGAGAGACCATCTTCAACCTACGCCTCCCACGGATTGATAAACCTTAGGTCATCCACTTGAGGGAAATTTGCTACTGTCCTACAAACCTCTGCACTTGGAGGCCCAACAACGTCTACAACAAGAAGGTTGCGTAGTAGACATCAAGCTAGTTTCTGGCGCCATTGCCGGGGAGGTGAGTGCTTGAAGGTATATCTTTAGATCTTGCAATCGAATCTTTTAGTTTCTTGTTTTATCACTAGTTTAGTTTATAAAATAAAAATAAAAATATGGAATTGAGTTTGCCTCATACGCTTCATTTTTTTTAATATTTTTCGTGAGAATGATGGTAAGGAAAATTGTGCTCAAGTGCAAGAAGAAGAATTCTATAAAATGTTTGGCACTAAATCTTTGAATGATGAGCATGATTGCAATGTTGTTAGTATGAACTCCTTGAATATCCATAGTACTAATGATGATTGCACTAGTCATAATGAAAATGTCTCTTATAAGCATGTCAATTTTTGTGGAGTGCATAGAGTTTGCAAGTACACACCAGATAGGGAAGATATATTTTGCAAGAGGCATAAGTATTTGGAAACTAAGTGGTTGCAAGAAAGGCTAGATGTTTGTGCTGAAAATTTAAACTTTCTTAGCCGTACTTGTCAACTTTGCAATGAACATGGTCATTTAAGTCTCCAATGCAAATTGTTTCATGATCGAATCGTGTCCAATAATTGTGATGACTTGATTTCCCTTGCATATCATAATGAACTTAGTTTGATTTTGGGTTATGAAGAAATGAAACGTATAACTAAGGATCTTACAGAATTTGTCCTTGATAAAGTTCTTGATTTTGATCTAGCAGCAATTTTTATGTATTGTGCGGTGAATTGCATTGAAAATCCTTATATTGCCAATTACATAAAGACAAGAAAACAAATAGAAGATGAAGAGAATACTAACGAAAGAGAAGAGACTTTCGAATATCCTCCTATTATTTCTTATGATGAATCAGGCAACGAGGAGGAGCCTTCTATTCAACCAATCTCATTAATAAGGAGCTCAAAAAAGAGGGTTAAACCCACACATGATGTGAAGAAGAAAAAGAAAAGACGGAGAATCAAAGGTAGAAAGGTATCCCTCCCAAATGATGTTGCTCCTATTGCTCATTGTGATGATGATAATTTCTATACCATTGGTGCTATCCATTCTATTAATGATGAGAGTGATTATGCTTATGATATGAAAAGGCCTAAGCTTGGGGATGATATGTCTGATGAGAATGACATGTTTGAGAATATATTTGCTGCAACTAATGTTTGTCCCAAGCTTGGGGATACTATGTTTAATGAAGATGATATTTTTAGCCTCCCAAGTTTTGATATGAAAATTTGTTATGATGATAGAATGCCCCCTACTTATGATGATTATATTGATGAAAGTGTATTTGGAGAGGTCAAGACTTTATTTAGTAATGATTCCACTATCTTGGAAGAGGTTTCAATCGATTATGATGAGAACAAAGTTGCTACTTATGATGATTATTGTGATGATACTTATGCTATAAAAAGTAGTGATGATTATATTTATAAAACTTTTCATGATTATGATTACCCTTTTCTAAACATTACTCCTTTAATGTGGAAACATTTTATAGTATTCGAGTTTCTTATGATACTCCCACTATTCCGAAAGAGAAGAATTTTGCTTATGTGGAGAGTAATAAAACTTCTATGCTTGTAGATAATGAAAATAATGCTTTACGTGATGGTTATATTGTTGCATTCATTCATGATGCTACTGAAAATTATTATGAGGTAGGAATATATGCTTGTAGGAATTGCAATAATACCAAGTTTCCTCTCTATGTGATTAAAGTTTTAAAGTTATGCTTGTTTTGCCTTCCTATGCTAGTTGATTATTGTTCCCATAAGTTGTTTGCTCACAAAATCCCTATGAATAGGAAGTGGGTTAGACTTAAATGTGCTAGTCATATTCTTCATGATGCTCTCTTTATGTTTCAATTCTTATCTTTTATGTGAGCATCATTGAAATCATCATGCCTAGCTAGGGGCCTTAAACGTTAGCGCTTGTTGGGAGGCAACCCAATTTTATTTTTGTTCCTTGCTTTTTGTTCCTGTTCAGTAATAAATAATCTATCTAGCCTCTGTTTAGATGTGGTTTTATGTTTTAATTAGTGTTTGTTCAAAGTAGAACCTTTGGGAAGACTTGGGGAAAGTCTTTGCGATCTTGCTGTAAAAAACAGAAACTTCAGCGCTCACAAGATTTGCTGCAATTTTTTACTCGAGAGTGATATTTAGTTAATTATTTTTGAATACGATTAATAGATAAATTACTCACGTCCAGCAATTTATTTTAGAATTTTTGGGGTTCCAGAAGTATTCGAAACCTACAGATTACTACAGACTGTTCTGTTTTTGACAGATTCTGTTTTTTTTGTGTGTGTTATTTGCTTATTTTGATGAATCTATGGCTAGTAATAGAGTTTATGAACCATAGAAAAGTTGGAATACAGTAGGTTTAATGCCAATATAAATAAAGAATGAGTTCATTACAGTACCTTGAAGTGGTGGTTTGTTTTCTTTTACTAACGGAGCTCACGAGATTTTCTTTTAAGTTTTGTGTTGTGAAGTTTTCAAGTTTTGGGTAAGGATTTGATGGATTATGGAACATGGAGTGGCAAGAGCCTAAGCTTGGGGATTCACAAGGAACCCAAAGATAAAATCCAAGGACAACCAAAAGCCTAAGCTTGGGGATGCCCCGGAAGGCATCCCCTCTTTCGTCTTCATTCATCAGTAACTTTACTTGGAGCTATATTTTTATTCACCACATGATATGTGTTTTGCTTGGAGCGTCATTTTATTTTCTTTTGTTTTGCTTGCTGTTTGAATAAAATACCAAGATCTGAAATTATTAAATGTTAGAGAGTCTTCACATATTTGCATAATTATTTGACTACTCATTGATCTTCACTTATATCTTTTGGAGTAGTTTATCATTTACTCGTGTGCTTCACTTATATCCTATGAGTAAATAATTGAATGATTTGAATATCATAAATCTGAAATTATATATGTTTCATATGCTTATCCCATGGGGAGTAATGACTTCACACATAAGAAGTAGAGGTGGTAAATTTATTGAAGGTTGGCAAACATTGTATTGGTCACTTGAACAATTCATGAAAGAATACTGAGGGAAGAGAGATTTCACATATAAATACACTATCTTGGACATCTTTTGTAATTGTGAGCACTCATTAAAATATGACATGCTAAAAGGTTGATGTTGGACAAGGAAGACAATGTAATGGGTTATGTTTCTTATATCCGAAATAAAGTATATTGTCATGGATCATCCAACATGTTGAGCTTGCCTTTCCCCCTCATGCTAGCCAAATTCTTTGCACCAAGTAGAGATACTACTTGTGCTTCCAAACATCCCTTAAACCAGTATTGCCATGAGAGTCCACCATACCTACCTATGGATTGAGTAAGATTCTTCAAGCAAGTTGTCATCGGTGCATGCAATAAAAATTGCTCTCTAAATATGTATGATCTATTAGTGTGGAGAAAATAAGATTTATACGATCTTGTGATGTGGAAGCAATAAAAGCGACGAACTGCATAATAAAGGTCCCTATCACAACTGGCAATATAAAGTGACGTTCTTTCGCATTAAGATTTTGTGCATCCAACTATAAAAGCGCATGACAACCTCCGCTTCCCTCTACGAAGGGCCTATCTTTTATTCTTGTCTTATACCTTATGCAAGAGTCATGGTGATCTTCACCTTTCCTTTTTACATTTTATCCTTTGGCAAGCACATTGTGTTAGAAAGATCCTGATATATATATATATATATATATATATATATATATATATATATATATCCAATTGGATGCAAGGCATCATGAACTATTATTGTTGACATTATCCTTGAGGTAAAAGGTTGGGAGGCGAATCTATAAGCCCCTATCTTTCTCTGTGTCTGATTAAAACCTTGAACCCATAAATATCACGTGAGTGTTAGCAATTGTGAAAGACTAAATGATAGTTGAGTATGTGAAGTTTGCTGAATCAAAGCTCTGACATAGATCCTTCCTGAAAATAAGATGAATTGTAATTGTTTGATGACTAATAACATGGTTTGTTAGTTTTCAAGAAAGTTTATGATCTATACTTTAACATGTGAATAGCTTGTTACTTTATCATGAGAAGTCCTATGAGTTGAGCTACTGTTATGATATATAATGATGCTAGAAAAGGTGATTGAAATTACCCTTGATCAAACTTGTGCACCTGCTAGCATTCACACTTCATATATTCTTTCTTTTATCATTTACCTACTCGAGGACGAGCAAGAATTAAGCTTGGGGATGCTGATACGTGTCCAACGTATCTATAATTTATGAAGTATTCATGCTATTATATTATCTGTTTTGGATGTTTATGGGCTTTACTAAACACTTTTATATTATTTTTGGGACTAACCTATTAACCGGAGGCCCAACCCAAATTGTTGTTTTCTTGCCTATTTCAGTGTTTCGAAGAAAAGGAATATCAAACGGAGTCCAAACGGAATGAAACCTTTGGAAGAGTTATTTTTGGAACAGAAGCAATCTAGGAGACTTGGAGTAGACGTCAGGGAAGCTTCGAGGAAGCCACGCGGCAGGGAGGCGTGCCCTACCCCCTGTGCGCGCCCCCACCCTCGTGGGCCCCTCGTGGCTCCCCTGACTGACTTCTTTCGCATATATATGTGCATATACCCTAAAAACATCGGGGAGTAGAATAGATCGGGAGTTCCGTCGCCGCAAGCCTATGTAGCCACCAAAAACCAATCGGGGCCCTGTTCCGACACCCTGCCTGAGGGGGAATCCCTCACCGATGGCCATCTTCATAATCCCGGCGCTCTCCATGACGAGGAGGGAGTAGTTCACCCTCGGGGCTGAGGGTATGTACTAGTAGCTATGTGTTTGATCTCTCTCTCTCTCATGTTCTTGAGATGGTACGATCTTGATGTATCACGAGCTTTGCTATTATAGTTGGATCTTATGATGTTTCTCCCCCTCTACTATCTTGTAATGGATTGAGTTTTCCCTTTGAAGTGATCTTATCGGATTGAGTCCTTAAGGATTTGAGAACACTTGATGTATGTCTTGCATGTGCTTATCTGTGGTGACATTGGGATATTCACGTGATCCACTTGATGTATGTTTGGTGATCAACTTGAGGGTTCCGCTCATGAACTTATGCATAGGGGTTGGCACACGTTTTCGTCTTGACTCTCCGGTAGAAACTTTGGGGCACTCTTTGAAGTACTTTGTGTTGGTTGAATAGATGAATCTGAGATTGTTTGATCCATATCGTATAATCATACCCACGGATACTTGAGGTGACATTGGAGTATCTAGGTGCAATTAGGGTTTTGGTTGATATGTGTCTTAAGGTGTTATTCTAGTACGAACCCTTGAATAGATTGATCCGAAAGAATAACTTTGAGGTGGTTTCATACCCTACAATAATCTCTTCGTTTGTTCTCCGCTATTAGTGACTTTGGAGTGACTCTTTGTTGCATGTTGAGGGATAGTTATACGATCCAATTATGTTATTATTGTTGAGAGAACTTGCACTAGTGAAAGTATGAACCCTAGGCCTTGTTTCCTAGCATTGCAATTCGGATACACTCACTTTTATTACTTGTTACCTTGCTGTTTTTATATTTTCGGATTACAAAAACCTATATCTACCATCCATATTGCACTTGTATCACCATCTCTTCACCGAACTAGTGCACCTATACAATTTACCATTGTATTGGGTGTGTTGGGGACACAAGAGACTCTTTGTTATTTGGTTGCAGGGTTGTTTGAGAGAGACCATCTTCAACCTACGCCTCCCAGGGATTGATAAACCTTAGGTCATCCACTTGAGGGAAATTTGCTACTGTCCTACAAACCTCTGCACTTGGAGGCCCAACAATGTCTACAAGAAGAAGGTTGCGTAGTAGACATCACCGTCCAGCGCCCCGTCTACTACCTGAGCGAGGTGCTCTCCACCTCGAAGCAGAAGTACCCGCACTACCAGAAAATGTGTTACGGCATGTACTTCACCGCCAAGAAGCTAAAGCAGTACTTCCAAGAGCACGTCATTACCGTGGTTAGCACGGCCCCTCTCGGCAAGATCATCGGGTGCCGGGATGCCTCTGGCCAGGTCGCCAAGTGGGCGCTCGAGCTAGCCAGCCACACTATCTTCTACGAGCCCCGCACCACGATCAAGTCCCAGGCTTTGGCCGACTTCCTCATCGACTGGACCGAGACCCAGTACTTGCCGCTGCCGCTGGACTCGATGCACTGGCGCATGCACTTTGGCGGCTTGAAGATGCGACTCGGCCTGGGGGCCGACATCGTGTTGTCCTCACCCAAGGGCGACCGGCTCATGTACGCGCTCCATATCCACTTCGCCGCCTCCAATAACGTCGCCGAGTATGAAGCCCTTGTGCACGGCCTCTGGCTTGCCAAGGAACTCGGCATCCGACGCATCCTATGTTATGGCGACACGGACCTGGTGGTGCAACAGAGCTCTCGTGAGTGGGACACCCACGACTCCAACATGGCAAGCTTCCGTTTCCTCATCCAAAAGCTGTCCGGATTCTTTGCGAGCTACGAGTTCCTCCATGTCACGCGCACAGAGAATGAAGCGGCCGACACGCTGGCCAAAATCGCCTCGTCCCGGAAGTCCATCCCGTCCGACGTCTCCCTCGAGCACCTGCACAAGCCGTCCGTCAAGCCGTCTCCGGACTTCGAGTCCATCCATCTCCCAGACGACCCGGCCGCGCCTCAACCCGGCCCGGGGACTGCTCCAACCGGCCCGGCCGCGCCTCAACCCGGCCCGGGGACTGCTCCAACCGACCCGGCCGCGCCTCAACCCAGCCTGGGGACTGCTCCAACCGACCCGGCCGCACCTCAACCCAGTCCGGGGACTTCTCCATCCGACCCGGCTGCACCCCAACCAGGCCCTGGGGCCGCTGAACCCGGCTCATGGGCTGCCACCCCAGAACCCATAGCGATGGCCACCCTCACTAGGGTCGCGGAACCATCCTGGGCCCTGCCCATTTCAGAGTTCCTGGAAAACGGGGTCCTCCCCATGGACGAGACCGAAGCTCGGCAAGTATAGCGCCGAGCGTTCACCTACAACATCATCAACAACGAGCTCGTCAAGCGCATCTCCACCGGCGTGTTCCAACGCCGTGTCGAATAGGACCAGGGCATTGAGATCCTCCTCGACATACACCAGGGCGAGTGCGGGCACCATGCCGCCTCACGGTCCCTGGTGGTCAAGGCTTTCTGCCATAATTTCTACTGGCCCACGGCCCTCAAAGACGTAGAGTCACTTGTCCTCAAGTGCAAGGGATGCCAACGCTTCAGCAAGTGCAGCCACCAGCCATCATCGGCACTCCGAACCATCCTGATCGCCTGGCCCTTCGTGGTCTAGGGACTAGACATGGTGGGACCCTTCAAGACCGCTCGAGGCGGCATGACGCACTTGCTGCTGGCGGTGGACAAATTCACCAAGTGGATCGAGGTGAGGCCAATCAAGAAGCTGGACGGCCCAACGGCCGTTCGATTTATCAAGGACATTGCGGTGCGCTACGGCATGCCGAACAACATCATCACGGACAATGGCACAAACTTTGCCAAGGGCGCGCTCGCGCAGTACTGCTCCGTCTCTGGCATCCGCCTCGACCTGGCCTCCGTTGCACATCCACAGTCCAATGGCCAGGTCGAGCGGGCCAACGGCCTCATCCTATCCGGCATCAAGCCGCGACTCGTCGAGCCACTCGTCCGTTCCCCCGGCAGCTGGCTCGATGAGTTCCCGGCCGTCCTCTGGAGTCTTCGGACCATGCCAAACAGGTTGACCAGGTTCACCCCGTTCTTCCTCGTCTACGGAGCAGAAGCCGTCATCCCGACCGACGTCGAGTTCGACTCGTCGCATGTCACGATGTACATGGAAGCCGAAGCAAAGTAAGCCCGTGAAGACGGTGTCGACCTACTTGAAGAAGCACGTCTCCTAGCGCTCAGTCGCTCAGCCATCTACCAACAAGATCTGAGGCACTACCACAGCAAGAAGATCAAGCCCCTCGCTTTCCGAGAGGGAGGCCTCGTCCTCCGACTCGTCCAAGAGAAGACTGGCCAACACAAGCTGTCCTCCCCATGGGAGGGTCCCTTCATCGTCAACAAGGCCTTATGTGACCGCAACGCGTACTACCTCATCGACGCCCACAAGACAAACAAGCGCAAGAGGGACACCGCCGTCGAAGAAACAACCCGGCCATGGAATGCAGAACTCCTCCGCCCGTTTTATAGTTAGCCGAGTGCACGTATGTATCACTGCCTTTTGTAACCATCTGAAACTATGGGGTCCCCGAACGATGCTCGGGGGCTGCCCTTTTGCGACCAAGCTATTGTGTCTCCTACATTTGTGCACTACTTTAAATCTCAAGCCGAACCCCGCCACCGGGTCGACTCACTCGATCCGGGGGCTCAGGGGCTGTCCGGCTTGGCCACTCGCCGTTTTTCTTAGCGGTTCTCAACGCATTGGATCGCCATAGCTTCTCGCTTCGCCCTAAGCTGCAGATCCGGCTTCGGCTATGGGCTGGCAAGAGCATGATAACAAAAGCACCAACGCGCCATGAACACTAAGTCAAGAACCGCTGGGTCGCCCAACTCGGCCCTGCCACTTTAAGTCGCCGCACGACCGACTGCTCGCCAACCCGGCCCCGCCGAATGGCCGCCAACCGGCCCAGTGGGTGTTTCGCTCGCGCTCAACATTTTGAAAGTCTAAGTATTGAATGCTCCTCTCAAAAGCTGAACCCCTTATCACGGACCAACGCCTTGGCTGTCAGACTCACGGGGGGAGGCCCAAAAAGGGAGAGTTACAAGAAAATGGCTCTAAAAACGAAAAGCGAAAGCGCAGGCATCCACGAAGTTTCTGCATATCGCCGGATCGCTCGACCCGGCCCCACCACTTTAAGTTACCGCACGACCGGCTGCTCGCCAACCCGGCCCGCCGGATTGCCGCTAGCCGTCCCAGTGGGTGTTTAGCTCACGCTCAACGTTTCAAAAGCCGAAGTACCGCGCGTCCCTCTCAAAGGCCGAACCCCTTGTCACGGAATAGAGCCCTGGCCGTCAGACTCGCGGGGTTGAAACCCAAAGCGAGGCAACCGCAAGAAAACGGCTCCAAAAACGAGAAGCAAAGGCGCAAGCATTCACACAACTCATACATCATAAATTTAAACAGGCCCAAGGCCAGAATTCATTACACCCAGTCAAACCCCAGAGGGTGGGTGGACCTGCTACCTAACAGAGAATTTCTATAAAAGAAATCAGGCATCGCCTCCGCCAGAGCGCGCAGCCGCCGCCGGGTCCGCAGAGGTGCCGGTATCCTCCTCCTCGGCGTCTGCATCGCAGTAGACGCCCGTCTCCTCAGTGCTGCCCTCCGGGTCGTCCAGAAGAAGGCCGCAGTCCTCAGCGGGCACGACTCCGCGCGCTCCTGTTGGAACTCATTGTGGAAGGCGAACCCGGCGATGTAGCTGGCCCGGGCGGCGATCCGTCCGGCCTCCGCCTGTAGCTGGCTCTCCGAGCCGGCCCGCTGGCCCATCAGTGTGTCCAGCGCCAGGTCCGGGTGCCAGGACAGCGCGAACCGAAGCGCCATCTCGGCACCAGCTCGGGCGGCGGAGACCCGCTGATACGTCTCCAACGTATCTATAATTTATGAAGTATTCATGCCATGTTTACAATATTTTTATATGATTTTGGTATGATTTGATTAGAACTAACCCGGACTGACGCTGTTTTCAGCAGAACTACCGTGGTGTTGTTTTTGTGCAGAAATAAAAGTTCTCGGAATGCGATGAAAATCAACAGAGATTTTTTCTGGAAAATATAAAAAATACTGGAAGAAAAATCCACCTGAGGGGAGTCACGGGGGCGCGCCCCCTGCCTCGTGGACTCCCCGAGGCCCCCCTGACGTGAAATCAACGCCAACTTCTCCTATAAATATAGAAACCTCCGAAAATTAACCTTGATCGGGAGTTCCGCCGCCAGAAGCCTCTATAGCCACCGAAAACCAATCTAGGCCCTCTCCGGCACCCTGCCAGAGGGGGCCATCATCACTGGAGGGCATGGAGGAGGATCCCGGAGGGGCCATCATCACCATGAAGGCCAAGGACCAGAGGGGAAACTTCTCCCCATCCAGGGGGGAGGCCATGGAGGAGGAAGCACAAGGGGGAGAACCTCTCCTCCTCTCTCTTGGTGGCACCGGACAACCATCGAGAGGGGAATCATCGCCGTGGTAATCGTCTTCATCAACATCACCATCATCATCACCATCCTTGATACGTCTCTGTCGTATCTATAATTTTTGATTGTTCCATGCCAATATTCTACAACTTTCATATACTTTTGGCAACTTTTTATACTATTTTTGGGACTAACATATTGATCCAGTGCCTAGTGCCTGTTCCTGTTTGTTGCATGTTTTCTGTTTCGCAGAAAACCCATACCAGATGGAGTCCAAACAGAATAAAAACTGACGGATATTTATTTTGGAATATTTATGAATTTGGTAAGTGGAATCATCGCGAGACGGTGCCCGAGGGGGGCACGAGGTAGGGGGGCGCACCCCAGGGTGTTAGACGCGCCCCTGACCCTCGTGGCCACCCCGTAAGGAGGTTGGAGCCCTTCTTTCGCCGCAAGAAATATAATATCTGAATAGAGATCGTGTTAAAATTTCAGCCCAATCGGAGTTACGGATCTCTGGGAATATATGAAATGGTGAAAGGGAAGAATCTGTGAACGCAGAAACAGAGAGAGACAAAGAGACAGATCCAATCTCGGAGGGGCTCTCGCCCCTCCCGTGCCATGGAGGCCATGGACCAGAGGGGAAACCCTTCTCCCATCTAGGGAGAAGGTCAAGGAAGAAGAAGAAGGAGGGGGGCTCTCTCCCCCTCGCTTCCGGTGGCACCAAAACGCCACCGGGGGCCATCATCATCACCGCGATCTACACCAACACCTCCGCCATCTTCACCAACATCTCCATCACCTTACCCCCTCTATCTACAATGGTCCACTCTCCCGCAACCCGCTGTACCCTCTACTTGAACATGGTGCTTTATGCTTCATATTATTATCCAATGATGTGTTGCCATCCTATGATGTCTGAGTAGATTTTTGTTGTCCTATCGGTGGTTGATGAATTGCTATGATTGATTTAATTTGCTTGTGGTTATGTTGCTGTCCTTTGGTGCCCATCATATGATTGCACGCGTGGATCACACCCTAGGGTTAGTTGTATGTTGATAGGACTTTGTATTGGAGGGCAAGAGTGTAGAAGCTTCAACCTAGCATAGAAATTGATGCATACGGGATTGAAGGGGGACCAATATATCTTAATGCTATGGTTGGGTTTTACCTTAATGAACGTTAGTAGTTGCGGACGCTTGCTAATAGTTCCAATCATAAGTGCATAGAATTCCAAGTAAGGGATGACATGCTAGCAGTGGCCTCTCCCACATAATACTTGCTATCGGTCTAGTAAAGTAGTCAATTGTTTAAGGGGCAATTTCGCAACTCCTACCACCACTTTTCCACACTCGCTATATTTACTTTATTGTTTCTTTATCTAAACAGCCCCTACTTTTTATTTACGTACTCTTTATTATCTTGCAAACCTATCCAACAACACCTACAAAGTACTTCTAGTTTCATACTTGTTCTAGGTAAAGCGAACGTCAAGAGTGCGTAGAGTTGTATGGGTGGTCAATAGAACTTGAGGGAATATTTGTTCTACCTTTAGCTCCTCGTTGGGTTTGACACTCTTACTTATTGAAAACTGTTGCGATCCCCTATACTTGTGGGTTATCAAGACCTTTTTCTGGCGCCGTTGCCGGGGAGCAATAGCGTGGGGTGAATATTCTCGTGTGTGCTTGTTTGCTTTATCACTAAGTAATTTTTATTTGCTGTTCTTAGTTGTTCTTTATCTTTAGTTATGGATATGGAACACGAAATACCAAAAAAATTAGGTGTACTTTCTGCTCATGGAGATGGGGAACCTCCTAAAACCCTCGATGCTAGTTATGTGAAAGATATTATGTACTACTTTAATAGTCCTGAGAAAACCCCATTCAATTATGTAATGGGAGTAACGTTGGATCAACGTGAATACTTTAGGGATTACCGCTTGACACAAAAAGGGAAACTATTATGGGATTAAATTCATATATTGAATTGGTATGCTAGGCAACTATGCTTGAGATATGATTATACTTGTTGCTCTAAGGTGAAGGCTCCACACCTTCCCTTTTCATGTGAATTTAATGATAATGAGACCTTAGCTTCTTATGCTAATGGTATATATGATTACTATGATGTCGAACAAATAGAAGAATATGTTGCTTTTAAGGGTGCTTATGAAATTGAATCTATGTTTAAAGAGTTTGAAGATTTTGATGATGCTGTTTATAGACCTGAAAATTTAGCTGTCCTGAAATATTGTTATGAGAATTATGAATACAATTACGAAATTAATGCGCTTATTAAGAAAGTCTCCGCTGTCCAAGAAGAGACTAATATTTTGCAGGAATCTATGGAAGAAGAAATTGATGAAACTGTGAGCTCATTGGATGAGAAAGATGAGGAGAAGAGCGAAGAACAAAAGGAGGAAGAGCGGATTGATCACCCGCTCCCACCTTCTGATGAGAGTAACTCTTCAACTCATACATTGTTTAATTTCCCTTCGTGCTTACCGAAGGATGAATGCTATGATAATTGCTATGATCCTGTCGATTCTTTTGAAATATCCCTTTTTGATGATTCTTGCTATGCTTGTGGCCAAGATGCCAATATGAATTATGCTTATGGAGATGAACTTGCTATAGTTCCTTATGTTAAACATGAAATTGTTGCTATTGCACCCACGCATGATAGTCCTATTATCTTTTGGAATTCTCCCGACTACACTATATCAGAGAAGTTTGCACTTATTAAGGATTATATTGATGGGTTGCCTTTTACCGTTGCACATGATGATTTTGATGAGTATAATATGCATGTGCTTGCTGCTCCTACTTGCAATTATTATGAGAGAGGAACTATATCTCCACCTCTCTATGTTTCCAATATGACAAAATTGCAAGAAACTGTTATACTATGCATTGGCCTTTACTATGTGTGCATGAATTGTTCTTTTATGACATGCCGATGCATAGAAAGAGAGTTAGACTTCGCCATTGCTTGATATATGTTGCTTTGTGCTCACTACTAAATGCCAAATCATTGCTAATTAAAATTGGCTTTGATATACCTTGGGATCCGGGTGGATTCACTACTTGAGTACTATATGCCTAGCTTAACGGCTTTAAAGAAAGCGCTGCCAGGGAGACAACCCGAAAGTTTTAGAGAGTCATTTATTTCTGTTGAGTGCTTTCATATAGTTTAAAAACAACAAAAATAAAGAGGGGAACCCAAAACTTTTTTAAAAAGGAAATTGAAAGTGATAGAGACAAGCATTGTTGAAGTGGGAGCTAGCCTTGAACTTTGTTCATGCTCACGGCAACTTTGTGAATCTTGATTACAGAAACTTTTCAACAAAAATAATTATCCCCTTGTACAATTCCATTGTATTATAAAAATAATGTGCCAAGGTTTGCCTTTAGGATGTTTACGATGCTTGTTGGTTTGTGCGGTGCAGGACATAAACTTTGGCTGTAGTGTGTGAATTTTAATTTTTTACTGGAACGTCAAATGGTTCTGATTCTTTTTGCACTGACTTTCCGTACAAATTTTTTATTTTTCCTAATTTTGGCATAATTGTTCAAGTATCATAAGTATGGTCAATGTTCAGATTGTTACAGACTGTTCTGTTTTAGACAGATTCTGTTTTTGATGCATAGTTTGCTTGTTTTGATGAAACTATCAATTTATATTAGTGCATTAAGCCATGAAAAAGTTATACTAAAGTAGACACAATGCAAAAACAAAATATGAATTTGTTTGCAATAGTACTTAGAGTGGTGATTTGCTTTATTATACTAACAGATCTTACTGAGTTTTCTGTTGAAGTTTTGTGTGGATGAAGTGTTCGATGATCGAGAAGGTCTCGATGTCAGAAGAAGGAAGAGAGGCAAGATCTCAAGCTTGGGGATTCCAGAGGCACCCCAAGTAAATATTCAAGGAGACTCAAGCGTCTAAGCTTGGGGATGCCCTGGAAGGCATCCCCTCTTTCTTCAACAAGTATCGGTTTGTTTTCAGATTCGTTTCGTTCATGCAATATGTGCAATCTTAGAGCGTCTTTTGCATTCAGTTTTCATTTTTCTTTTATGCACCATGCTGGTATGAGATAGTCCTTGGTTGATTTATAGAATGCTCTATGCACTTCACTTATATCTTTTGAGTATGGCTTTATAGAATGCTTCTTGTGCTTCACTTATATCATTTAAAGTTTGGATTGCCTGTTTCTCTTTACATAGACAACCGCCATTTGTAGAATGCTCTTTTGCTTCACTTATATTTGTTAGAGCATGGGCATATCTTTTGTAGAAAGAATTAAACCCTCTTGCTTCACTTATATCTATTTAGAGAGATGACAGGAATTGGTCATTCACATGGTTAGTCATAAAATCCTACATAAAACTTGTAGATCACTGAATGTGATATGTTTGATTCCTTGCAATAGTTTTGCGATATAAAGATGGTGATATTAGAGTCATGCTAGTGGGTAGTTGTGCATTGTAGAAATACTTGTGTTGAGGTTTGTGATTCCCATAGCATGCACGTATGGTGAACCGTTATGTAACGAAGTCGGAGCATGATTTATTGATTGATTGTCTTCCTTATGAGTGGCGGTCGGGGACGAGCGATGGTCTTTTCCTACCAATCTATCCCCCTAGGAGCATGCGTGTAGTACTTTGTTTTGATGACTAATAGATTTTTGCAATAAGTATGTGAGTTCTTTATGACTAATGTTGAGTCCATGGATTATACGCACTCTCACCCTTCCACCATTGCTAGCCTCTCTAGTACCGCACAACTTTCGCCGGTACCATAAACCCACCATATACCTTCCTCAAAACAGCCACCATACCTACCTATCATGGCATTTCCATAGCCATTCCGAGATATATTTCCATTCAACTTCCATCATCATATAAATGACTTGAGCATCATTGTCATATTGCTTTGCATGATCGTAAGATAGCTAGCATGATGTTTTCATGGCTTATCCGTTTTTTGATGTCATTGCTACGCTAGATCATTGCACATCCCGGTACACCGCCGGAGGCATTCATATAGAGTCATATCTTTGTTCTATATATCGAGTTGTAATGTTGAGTTGTAAGTAAATAAAAGTGTGATGATCATCATTATTAGAGCATTGCCCCAGTGAGGAAAGGATGATGGAGACTATGATTCCCCCATAATTTGGGATGAGACTCCGGACTTTAAAAATAAATAAAAGAGGCCAAAGAAGCCCAAATAAAAAAAGAGAGGCCAAAGAAGCCCACCAAAAAAATATATAAAAAAACAAAAAAATATGAGAGAAAAAGACAGAAGGGGCAGTGCTACTATCCTTTTTCCACACTTGTGCTTCAAAGTAGCACCATGTTCTTCATATAGAGAGTCTCTTGAGTTATCACTTTCATATACTAGTGGGAATTTTCATTATAGAACTTGGCTTGTATATTCCGATGATGGGCTTCCTCAAATGCCCGAGGTCTTCATGAGCAAGCAAGTTGGATACACACCCACTTAGTTTCAGTTGGAGCTTTCATACACTTATAGCTCTAGTGCATCCGTTGCATGACAATCCCTACTCACTCACATTGATATCTATTGATGGGCATCTCCATAGCCCGTTGATACGCCTAGTTGATGTGAGACTATCTTCTCCTTTTTGTCTTCTCCACCATCATATTCTATGCCATGGAGGCCATGGACCAAAGGGGAAACCCTTCTCCCATCTAGGGAGAAGGTCAAGGAAGAAGAAGAAGAAGGGGGGCTCTCTCCCCCTCGCTTCCGGTGGCGCCGGAACGCCACCGGGGGCCATCATCATCACCGCGATCTACACCAACACCTCCGCCATCTTCACCAACATCTCCATCACCTTCCTTCCTCTATCTACAGCGGTCCACTCTCCCGCAACCCGCTGTACCCTCTACTTGAACATGGTGCTTTATGCTTCATATTATTATCCAATGATGTGTTGCCATCCTATGATGTCTGAGTAGATTTTCGTTGTCCTATCGATGGTTGATGAATTGCTATGATTGATTTAATTTGCTTGTGGTTATGTTGCTGTCCTTTGGTGCCCATCATATGATTGCGCGCGTGGATCACACCCTAGGGTTAGTTGTATGTTGATAGGACTATGTATTGGAGGGCAAGAGTGACAGAAGCTTCGGCCTAGCATAGAACTTGATGCATACGGGATTGAAGGGGGACCAATATATCTTAATGCTATGGTTGGGTTTTACCTTAATGAATGTTAGTAGTTGTGTATGCTTGCTAATAGTTCCAATCATAAGTGCATAGAATTCCAAGTAAGGGATGACATGCTAGCAGTGGCCTCTCCCACATAAAAGTTGCTATCGGTCTAGTAAAGCAGTCATTTGCATAAGGGGCAATTTCGCAACTCCTACCACCACTTTTCCACACTCGCTATATTTACTTTATTGTTTCTTTATCTAAACAGCCCCTACTTTTTATTTACGTACTCTTTATTATCTTGCAAACCTATCCAACAACACCTACAAAGTACTTCTAGTTTCATACTTGTTCTAGGTAAAGCGAACGTCAAGCGTGCGTAGAGTTGTATCGGTGGTCGATAGAACTTGAGGGAATATTTGTTCTACCTTTAGCTCCTCGTTGGGTTCGACACTCTTACTTATCGAAAACTGTTGCGATCCCCTATACTTGTGGGTTATCAATCCTCATCTCTTTTACGCAGTCCACTCTCCCGCACCCCGCTGTAATCCCTACTTGAACATGGTGCTTTATGCCACATATTATGATCCAATGATGTGTTGCCATCCTATGATGTTTTGAGTAGATATCCTTTTTCTTTTGGTTGATTGATGATCTAGATTGGTATGAGTTGTATGTTTTACTTTGGTGCTATCCTAGCCCTCCGTGTCACGCAAGCGTGAGGGATTCCCGCTGTAGGGTGTTGCAATATGTCCATGGTTTGCTTATTGTCCGCATTACGTGAGTGACTGAAACACAAACACTGATAAGCGGGACATGGCGTATGGGAATAAAGAGGACTTGATACTTTAATGCTATGGTTGGGTTTTACCTTAATGATCTTTAGTAGTTGCGGATGCTTGATAGAGTTCCAATCATAAGTGCATATGATCCAAAAAGAGAAAGTATGTTAGCTTATGCCTCTCCCTCATATGAAACTGCAATAGTGATTACCGGTCTTGTTAACAATTGCCTAGGACAATTCCGCACACCGATTCACCATTATTCCACACTCGCTATTTATAATATTTAGTAATATATTCTAAATTTATGATAACAACACCTACTTTAGTATTTTAGCTCTCCGATATAATACAAAGTTATCCACTTCATACCCATAACGTAGTTTTATTTCTCGTTTCTAGTTGGAAGCAAGCGTTTGGTGTACGTAGAGTCGTATCATTGGCAGATAGGGCTTGAGATAATATTGATCTTACCTTTAGCTCCTTGTGGGTTCGACACTCCATACTTATCACTTCCACCTTTGGAAATTTCTATGATGATTCCTTGCACATGAGGATTATCACCCGCCACTCGTGAAGGCGGTCCGGGCCCACATCCAACCACCGCGCCAGCCACGTGAAGCTGGTCGGCGCGATGGCACCCGGCCAGAGGGTCGCCGTCATCACTGCGCCGGCCTTAGGGAGCCGTCCCATCTGCTCTCTCAAGACTCACAGACGGGCCTCGGCAGCAACAATGATCTCCGGGAAGGTCCAGGCCACTTGCGGGTCGGTCCCAAAGTCGACGATCCCTTGCGGGTCGCGCTGGAAGTGGACTGCCTCCTCCACCAGCGGGCGCGTCTCCGTAAAGGTCCCTGCCGAGAATAAAAGCAAGTCATAAAAAAATTACTAAGGAAGAGAAGCCGGAGTCCCAACCCGGCAACAACAACAAAACCAAAGGAAAGCACTTACTGGAGAAGGACTCTTCCAGGTGTTGCACTTCGAGCAACATACCGTGCCACTCCTGGGCGATGGTGCGGTGACGCTCCTCCAACGCCTTCTCCAGGTCGGCGACCTTGGCAAGGGCCGCCTTCAGCTCAGTGTCCTTGTCCTCGGCCGCCTTCACGGCCTGCTAACGGAGCCGGGTCTCCCCCTGCCGGGTCTCCTACACCGTGGCCACCAGTGCCTTCAGGCGCTCCACCTCGGCTTGGAGGTGCCCCTTGTTGTCGGCTAGCTTGCCGCGCTGCTGGTCCGCCTCGGCAAGGACCTGTTGTGCCTCCATGACCTTGGCGGCCTCTGCCTTAAGGCGCTCCACCTTGGCCTTGAGGCGGCTCTTGTCGCCTGCCAGTTGCTCCCGCAGCCGGCTGGCTTCGTCAAGCGCCTGCCGGGCTCCTATCGTCTCCGCCTTCGCCGTCGCCCCCGAGCCGGCCGATGTTTGTGATGAGCCAGTCATAGCGAGAACTGGCCCGAATCAACCGGGTCCTCCAAGACAGCACCTCGGCTGCAGAAGAAAAAACTCAGCGACAAAGTATTGTTTTAAGATTCGACCCAGCTGCTACGCAGTTAGCCCGAATCTCGGGGGCTACACCCAGTGGGTGCGCTAGCGCGCCCCCACTAGAAAAGAGCATGAAGAAGAAATAACTGTCGCGATGCGGAGCTCCTCCTCCTTGGCGGCGAGCCTCTCCTTGAGACGCCGATGCATCTCAAGGAGCCGGTTGAAGACGTTGACCCGGTAGGAGTCAAGTTGCTACAAGAGGAAACAATTAGCGCAAGACAACAAGATAAGATTCGACCCAACTGCCACGCAGTTGGCCTGAATCTCAGGGGCTACACCTAGTGGGTGCGCCGATGCGCCTCCACAAAGAAGAAAACGATGGAAAAAGAAAAGCAGAGCACAAACAGAAACTTACGAAGACGACGCACTCCAGCTCCTACGTCGCCTCGACCTCGGCCTGGGCGAAGGCCTGGATCCGGTCCGTCCGCCCTCGCAGGCGACGGGTCACGGCTATCGCCGCCTCCTCCCGGGTCAGAGGTCCCAAGGGGACCTCACTGGTCCCGCTCAGCAACATCCTCGGCTCGGCAACCCGGTGTCCTCCGGCCCTGATCGCCAGGGCGTGCCCTCTGCTGGCCGCCTCCCTGAAGCCGGCGCCTTCTCCAGTGCCCTCCCCGACACCGACGCCGACTTGGTGGGAAGAGCGGCTTGAGGCTCCACCACCGGCGGTGCCTCGCTCGCTGGCGTCCGGGACTCCCCCTCCGGTGCCGCCCGCACCGCCTCCTCCAAGACGGCGTCACCGCCGCCTCCATTCGTCCTCTCCCGCTCGACCACGTACGTCCGCGGCGGGGTACCGTCCTCGACAGCCACGACCTCCCGATCGAGGTCCATTGCGTCCGCACGGCCGCCTTGGCCGTTTTCCCTTGCCGACGCCGGCACGAAGACCGTCGTCGCCGCCACCGTCGCCTCCGGCATCTCCGGCCACGCCGGCTCCCCACCGGCTTGCGCCCATGCCATCGCAGCTCTGACCCAGGCCTGGGTTGACGCCGCCTCCAGCTCCGCCTGGGCTCGGTACCGATCCCGCCAGGCCAAGCCCTCGGCATCGGCCGGGTCCAGACCAAGGTCCGGATCCACAGTTTCCTTGTCCTCGTCCTCGTTCCGGTCGGCGGTGCCGGATCGACTCCTCCGGAATGCGGCGCCCTCAGCGGACGCGGCGTCCGCCGTCGCCAGCGCCAGCGAAATCGGTGACCTGAAGCACAAGACAAAAATAATTACGCTGAGTCGAGCGGGGCCGCTCGGCAACTCGGCTCGAACACAAAAAATCACTTACCCTGGCACCACCAGAACGTCGGGCCTTGCCGCCCTCTCCTGCGGAGCGCCGCGCCTCCTCTTGGCAGGCGGCTTCGCCCCTCCAGCTGGGTCCACCGCACTTCACGGATGGGGCCCGCGACAGGACGATATCCTTCCCGTGCAAGCGCCGCGCCGTCCCCGCCCCCCCGAGACGACCCGGCTCCATCGGCGCCGCCTCTTCCTCAACCCGACGCCGCTGCGACAACAGCTCCCATAAGCATTTCCGAAGCTGTCCCACAACCGGCGACTCAAGGAATGTAAACAAGACTACTCAGCGCCCTGCGCCCGTATCGGCGGCCGCCGCCTCCCCTCCATCATGGGCCTCGGGCTCCTCCGAGGCATCCCGCACCACCTGTGTCCGCGCCCGGTCATAAGGATGTCGGATGGCATTCAGAAGCACCTCTCGTGTTGCGTCGGGACAAACAAGAAATAAGCAGCAGCGAAGTATGGAGACCAGGGACTCACCAACGGTGTCGGGTTCGCATGGCTGTATGGGGCCTCCCCGAACGCCCAGTGAACCCTCAAGTTGGCCTTGGAGATATCATTGACCCGGCGCGTGACTTGGTGCATCGCCAGCCGTGTGTTCGCCATGCAGTTGGGATCTTGGAGGCCAGATATCTGACTAATAAGACGGCTGTGCTGCTGTAGCGGCAGCACCCGCCGGACGATGAAGGCGGTGATGAGGTCGGTGCCGGTGAGCCCCTCCCGCCCCTTCATCACCGACACCTGCTCGCACAGGTTGAGCACCTCCTGCGACGGGTGCTTGGGGTAGTACCCCTAGTTCTGCTTCCCCCACGGCGGCGAGTTGATGAACGGCGGGCGGTTGATGCGGTTCTTGCCAAGACTGTGCAAATAGAATAAATAATTCCGTCATTTCTTGGCAGAATCCACCAGCGGCACCTTCGGGCAGTCAACGCCCGGCCGCTTGGTGATGATGGCCGCCCCGCACTCGGACATCTGTCCGACCTTCGGCCCCTGCTACTTCTGAGAGAAGAAGCACACCCAGAGGTTGATCGAAGGCTCGACCCTCAGGTACCCCTCGCAAAGGGTGACGAAGCCGGACAACTGCATGATCACGCTGGCGCCAAGATGATGGGGCTGGAGCCTGAAGAACTCCAGAAACTCACGGAAGAAGACGCTCGTGGGCAGCCCGAACCCGCGCTTGAAGTGTGGCAGGAAGACCACCCGCTCCGAGCCCTTCGGTCGCGGCTCCCGCTCGCCTCGCGGGAGGCGCGCCTCGACCTCCTCCGCCCTCGGCAGGCGCCTGGTGTCGCAGAGGTAAGCGATGTCGTCGAGGGTGACGGTCGAGCCCATCCATGACCCTGACGGCAGCGCCATCAACCCGTGCACGAAGGAGAAGAAGGAGAGGGAAAAGAAGATGACAATAAAGCTCTGCTCGGGACGGCAGGCGTCGCAGCTAGCGGCACCCGTCAGAAGCAGAGGGAGGATGAAGAGGCAAGGGAGCGCGAGCGTGAATGATCTCCGCCGCCCCCTCGCACCCAATTTATAGGCCATGATTCGAAACGTGGGGAAGTGGGATCGTTTGCGCTCGCCCCTCCCACTTCCCTGCAATAAGTGCGCACGTACACACGTAGTAACTGCCTCGAGAATGGCAACTGACCCGCCGACGCCGCAATAAATCCACGCGCGTGGGCCGAGGGTGCACGGCGGCGGACCCCAGGCCGTCGCCCCGTCCCATCACGCGCATGGCCTGTCAAGCCCTTCCGGCTCCCAGGCGCCACGTGGTGGCCGCGTGAAGCCCGAAAGATTGCCCAAGATTCGTCGAACTCCTCGGTTTCCCGCCATGAGTGGGACGCCACGATCCGGCTTCCAGAAGCCGGCACACAATGGGTGTTGCCGAACTGGGCGGTCACCAAATCCGCCTCTACAAAGGAGGAAACTGCGAAGGCCCACCCATCTGAAGACGGTGGACCTTCACAGCTTCGGGGACTACTGTCAGGGGGATGGACCCCAGGCAGGCAACGGAACCCGGATCCTTTTCGAAAAAATGGGGCCAGCATCGCCCCTCAACCCGGCTTGCGCTTGGCCGGGTCGCTCAACTCGGCCAAGCCCTACGACCCGGCCGAGCTCTGCAACCCGACTAGACTCCTCAACTCGGCCCCAACAACCAAGCTCAAGACTTTCCCAGCAAGCCAGCACCGCCCTTGGCATGTTCTCCGAACCTGACCGAGGGTCAGCGGCCATCCCATCCCAGCCGTACGATGGGACGAGTCTCCACCAACTGATGACCGAAGCCACAGTACCCCGCCCATGCCTCTGGTTAGCCGGACGAAGCAACAGTGCCTCTCACCTACTCGCTGACCAAGGCTAGTGTAGCAATAGTGCACCCGACCTGACCCATGACGCCAACAAGCGGTGACCTGACGGAGTGCCATTGTAGCTGACTCAACTCGGACATGCCCTGATGATCGACAAGACGGTGCACAATGCCCCCTAGGCGCATGGGGCTCACGCCCGGAGAACTCGGCAATCCCTGGTACCCGGCGGGTCCCAGCATGGGGTTCCTGGACACTGACAACCCAGCCCTACGACCTTGTAGCATTACCCTTGTACCCCTGGGGGGTTGACCTATAAAACCCCCAGGAGCCCCCATGCATGCGGGCAACCACTTCATTCGCACAGGGATCACACACACACACACACACACACACACACACACACCTTGCAAGAAACACCTGAGGAGAGGGAGCAGCCTAAGCCTTGGCCAGACCTCCTTCTTCCTCCATACAGCTCTAGGAGCAACTCTGTACTGTAACACATAAACCACACTTGGTAGGACTATGGGTGTTATCTGTCCGGAGAGCCCTGAACCTAGGTATGTCTTGCGTCATGCGCTCGCTCATGCCGACCTCGCCTCTAGAGCCCACCAGTGCCCTCGAGCCTCCTCCTATCTTTAGCCATCCCTTAGCATCTGTCGTGTTCCCACCACGACATCTGGTTTGTGAGAAGCTTATACCCAAACCTTCCTTAAATGGGATACATTTTTTACCACAGCATGTTGATGCCGCTCCATGATAGCATGCCAAGTTTCATGAATTTCAGACGAGTTTTGGATTTACTAGAATTTAAAAACCAGGTATCTCAATGTTTACGCCCGAGTGACGGTGGCAGGGTGTTTCAAATTCATTCCCATTTCTTGCATGGGACCTAAGCATGCAACCAAGGACACATATTTGTTTTTTCAACCAGTTTATATGCATTGGAGAATGTGCATGTAGTTCAAATTTGAATTATGCGCATAAAATGCCTGGAAAACCCAGTTCATATATAGAAATGTCCAAACGAACCCCGAAAAATTCCAAAATTGAACACAACACTCTTGTTGTTCTATGTTGACACTCGAAATTTTTTGAAAGCAATAAGAGGCAACGAATATTGTTTCGTCCCCAAAGGTGGCACATTCCCTACCGAAACCATCACAATTGTTGTGAGAAGCTTATACCCAAACCTGCCCCAAATGGGACAAATTTTTTACCATGACATGTTCATGCCGCTCCATGATAGCATGCCAAGTTTCATGAATTTCAGACGAGTTTTGGATTTACTAGAATTTAAAAACCAGGAATCTCAATGTTTGCGGCTGAGTGACGGTGGCAGGGTGTTTGAAATTCATTCCCATTTCTTGCATGGGACCTAAGCATGCAACCAAGGACACATATTTGATTTTTCAACCAGTTTATGTGCACTCGAGAATGTGCATGTAGTTCAAATTTGAATTATGCACATAAAATGCCTGGAAAACCCAGTTAATGTGTAGAAATGTCCAAACGAACCCCAAAAAATTCCAAAATTGAACAAAACACTCTTGTTGTTCTTTGTTGACACTCTAAATTTTTTGAGAGCAATAAGAGGCAAGGGAACCCTACCGAAACCATCACGCTTGTTGTAGAAGCTCTGGTTTGTGAGAAGCTTATACCCAAACCTGCCCCAAATGGGACAACTTTTTTACCGGGACATGTTGATGCCGCTCCATGATAGCATGCCATGTTTCATGAATTTCAAACGAGTTTTGGATTTACTAGAATTTAAAAACTAGGTATCTCAATGTTTGCAGCCGAGTGACGGTGGCAGGGTGTGTGACATTCATTCCCATTTCTTGGATGGGACCTAAGCATGCAAGCAAGGACACATATTTGATTTTTCAACCTGTTTATATGCACCGGAGCATGTGCATGTAGTTGAAATTAGAATTATGCACCAGAAATGCCTACAAAACCAAGTTAATATATAAAAACGTCCAAACGAACCCTGAATAATTCCAATTTTTTGACAACACACCTATAGTTGCATGTTCACTGCAGATAAAAGTTCTAACAATTCAAACACCATCATTTGTAGCTGTGACCCCATTATGTAATTAAAATCAAGACGTTAAATCAAGTAGACCGCACATAGTTTATTATCACCAACCGTGTGAAATGCAGCACAAAATACCTTGGAGCACCGTAGGTGTATAGTACGCCTATGGCTTACGAGAGAAGGTGCGTCGCCTACAGTCCATAGCCTACTCACCGGTGACCCTCCTTCACAAATTGTACATAGTTATGAATAAGGGATCGTGTCTGATGACACTTTGTGCCCCAGGTTTTTCGCCAAAGCAATTCCAAATTTTCGGCTTTCGCGGAAATATCTACCTCCCCGCCCCCTCCCCCTTACCAAAAGCCACATTTCCCCTGTTTCCGCCTTCCTTTCCAAGTTGAAACCTTCACTCCTTGCCTGCAGCGCGCCTTCTCCTCGCCAGCGACCCTCCTTCACGCTACTCAGCCTCGCCTATCCAGGCAGGTAATCCACACCCGACCCCCATCCTCCTCCTCCTTCCACATCCCACATGCCCCGACTGCCGGCGCGAGCGCGAGACCTTCCACCCAAATCACTGACCCTCCACCAAATAAGCACCACCCTTAGCCATGTTGCACGCAGTATAGCCAGGATCTCAAGGAGCATTTGGCAGTGGAGAAGCAAATCGCGGCCGCATGCGCGGATGAGGTCGCGATGGCTGCCATTCGTGCCGACCCCCAGATCTTGAAGGAGCACCTTGCCATTTGCTAGCTACGCTGGTTAAGCATGCTCGGTTTACCCGTTGCGTGTGCTGCTCCTGCCTTTCCTTCACAAATTCTAGTGAATTGTGCTATCTAATTTTACCATGCAATCTGTTCCTCTAGTGTATATTTTCTTTATGTCGTGGAGTGTGGTGCTCACTTATTATCTGTTTTGCTAATTAGTTGTCATCTTCAGTTAACTGTTTGGTTCAATTCTGTAAATGTGATGTTCAATTCTTCAGGCTGCAATTTTGTATTATCTTCCAAGTGAGAAATAAATCGAATTTATCTTTAAAAAATACATGAGAAATGAATACAATTGCTATATTTCCAAGTTGTCAAGCATGCTTGGTTTGGTTATACATTGTGCAATGTGGTGCTCAGTTAACGTTTGCTTCATTTGTCTTGTGGTGATTAGTTAATTGTTTGGTTCAATTCTGCAATGCGATGTTCAATAGTCGTGGGTGCAATCTGTTATTGTATACCATGTGAGGAATAAATTGTATTTGGTATTATTAAATACTTAACCTGATGACTAACTACCTTATATGAGTTGCAGGGAAACAATGGGAAGCACTGAGGTTTACAATCGAGGTTAGCACGTGCATGGTCTGTTGTCTAATAGCACATTATTGTGCAATTGCAGGAACCATCCTAATATTTTGGTTTTTAACAATTTGGTCTTGCACATGTAGGTCCTGCTGTCATAGGTTTTTACCCACTGTTCGACCCTTTTTGCATATGGGGAAATGAGTTGTCCATGAATATCAGTCAAGTCAAGAAACTCAGAAAGATTGTTAGGATAAAGAAATTAGCGACAAAAAACAACAAGATCTTTGTCTGCACAATGAATAAGACATCAGTTCACTACAGGATGGTACTAACTATTATACCTTGCCTTTTTTATTCCTTTGCCCCATTTCCGATATGGAGAAGATATTTATGCACATCCTTGTTTTCAGGCCTTTCCAAAGTAGTTCACTGATGATTACCTATCAAACCACCTGTATGGTCAGGAGGCGAGGAAGGTATTCATACAACCCCCACGGTTCAATATTGAAGTGTTCCTGAAGAGAACGAAGGATGGACGGTCAATCATCCACAGGCACTGGTCTAAAGTTACAAAGACCTTCAACATCAATGAAGGCTCAATATTCGCCTTCTGCTTCAGCAGTTTTCCAGATGAGATACATTTGTCTATGTACCGTTTATGATGCTAATTTCGAAAGGTTATAGATGTTGCATGTGAAACTTAGTCCTCATGTAGTTGTGTAATGGGGTAGCTGAGTGCTGAAGCTATATGATGTTGTACTCTTATGTATTTCAACTATGAAAGTGAAATATATTGTGTGCTTAATATGAAATGTCAATTAGATTAATAAATGGATTATGAATAATCAGATAATTAGCCTGCTAATTGGGTTTTGCTATTACAAACGACTGTTGAAAAAATACCATGGGCGATGACCTCAGGCAACACACACAGTTTCTAGGAATAAACCGTGTTGGATCAATGAACAATCACACACGACTTTCTCTTGAAAACTGTTTGCGTTAGGCCACCTTGCACAAACGTTACCACATAAAAACTGTGTGTGATGGATGGCCTTTGCCACACAGTTTCTTCTACGGACCGTGTGTGATACATTCAATAACGCAAATGATTTAGTGGGAAAAATTGTGTGTGATGTACCTGTGAACGGAAACGTTTTCCTTGGAGTGACTATGTGGGATGTACATACGAACAAAAACGTTTAGCGGGGAGTGACTGTGTGGGATGTACTTGCGACCGGAAACAATTTCGCCGTATAATTGTATTTTTAGCTAGACTGTACGTATTTCCGTATTTGAGCGCTCGCTGGTCGCACACGACCTCATTTTGCCGAGCGTGTGTGCCAGGAGGGCATATCCCTGACGGTTTCTGGGTCATGTGGGAAGGACCCCCCTATCGCCCACACTCACTTGGCGACGGTTCCAAATGCCGTCGCGGAAAGGGGTTAAAAACCGTTTGTTTAGCAGCTCGCTGTACTAGTGCTAGCACCAAATGAATTCAAATAGGCTTAAATAAAATCATTTTCAATGAACCCAAAATGCCCTTTGAAAATGTTCATGATTTCCGAGAAAGGTGAAAACCTCTGCCAAAAATGATGAAAATATTTCTAGGTCATTCCTGGATTTTTGAATTAAATCATATTGTATTTGACTTTGGGCATTTAAACAATATAAATAATTTAAATGCTCAAATAATGTTGGAACTATTTGTGGGCTACTGAAATAATTCAGAAAGTGCTCATGAATATTTTCAGGATTTATAAAATTGATTTGGTTTTTAAAACTGGATAAAAAACAAGCTGCAAATTACAAAACAGAAACAAAAATAGAAAAGGGTTAGAAACTCACGTGGCTTACCTGTCCAGCCCAGCCGGCGTGGCACTGTGCCTGCCCAGTCCACTAGCTAGCGCCAGTCATCCTCAACCTCGTGCCAATGGGCATTAGGGTGTGTGCCCGTGGTGCGCTAGCACGCGTGCGGCCACCGACGGCCACCTCCTGCTTCTGCCGACGCACTTGACGACTCTAGATGACGCCACACACCCCCTGGCCTCTCTCTCCCTCACCCGTGGCCTGTCCCCTCCCCTGGCTCTCTCTCTCTCACTAGCCAAGCTGCACTGTCGCTGCCCTTCGTTGCCCTTGCAGCCACCGCTTCCCCCTCGCCTTACGGACGTGTCCTCGAGCTTCGTTGTGTCTCCCTCGACCTCGTCGCCCAGCTACGCAACGCCGAACGCCCCCGAATGCCACCGACGCCGTCGTCTTCAACCTTTGGCTCTCCAGATCGCTGGAGATGCTCCGACGCTGTACGGCCTTCCCCGAGCCCACCGACCAGCTCTTCGTGACCGCGGTGAGCCCCCAGTCATTTCCCCCTAACCCCTCCTCCGTTTGATCATCGTAGCCGTCGCCCCCTTGATGACCAAGACGCACCGCCGCTCGAGCTTGACGTCGGCGATGCTCCAGTGACTAAATGGTCACCATAGAGTGTTCAACCTGCTCCCCGCAATGTGTAGCGCCGTTCTAGCCTTTTGCCTTGCTCATTTACGCACCAAAACACCAACCCCGTGCACACCCGAACACCGGCCGCCGCTGACCTCGTCGCCGATGTTGATTCCAGCCATGCTAGGCTCGGCAACCACCGCCATCTAACGCGCCATCGCACGGGCTCTCTAGAGAGCCCAACGGCGCCTCAAGCCGTGCCTTGTGGACGTTCTTCGAGCGCCTCCGCCGTCTCTGGCCTCGCCGGCGATGAGCCGTGGTCCAAGTCCGGCGGGTTTGACCCTGCTGACCAGGGGTTTGACCTCCCTTGGTTGACTGACGTGTGGGCCCAAGCCCCTGTTTAATTAGTGTTAGGTTTAGTTAGTGTTAATTAACTTAGTTAATTAGATGAGCCACTAACATGTGGGCCCAGCCTTGCTGACATTTTAGTTAGGGCTAGTTTAGCACTAATTAGCACAGTTAATTAACTGAGTCACTGACCAGTGGGCCCCACTGGTCAGGTTTGACTTGGACCGCCCTGTTGACTTGCTGACATCACCCCGATGTCATGCTGACGCAGTAAAAGAATTTCTGGATTAAAACTAATTCAGGAAATTCCAGAAAATGACTTAAACTTCAAAAATTCATAGAAATTAAACTATAACTCCAAATGAAATAATTTATATATGAAAAATGATCAAAAAATCCAATCTATCCATCTGTACAATTTTCGTGCATGTTATAACAACTTATGACTACTGTTTAGGGAAAATCAAATAAATGGCATTCGACTATCCACATATGGAGTTTGAATTTTAATCTTGTGTTCAAACCGACTCCATTTAAATTGCTGCTAGTTGCATTAGCTCAAATCACAGCATGTTGACATGTCATGATCATGCATCATATTGTTGCATTGCATTGATTGTGTTCCTTCTCTATTGTCGGTATTTGTTCCCTCTCAGTAGACGTGGTTCCAACGATGAGATCGGTGACACCGATGAAGAACTATACTATCTTCAGAAGTACCAGGAAAGCAAACCCCCTTTGTTCATTCTGATACAATCCTACTCTCTGCTCTTGCTCTCTTTTATTGCATTAGGACAATATCGTTTCAACTGTTACATGTTGCGGTAGTTGAACCCCTTTCCTATGCATGAACTATCATTGCCACAGTAAATAGATGAAACCCACTAGCATGAATAGGAGTTGTTTGAGCCCTGATGTGCCTACTCATTCATGCTTGTTTGTCATGCCTGCTACTGCCTAGAGTTGAGTTAGGTCCGATTCATTGGGGATGAATTGGAATGGTGATGAACTTGTCCTACCGTGTGTGAGCTAAGTGTGTGAACACAATTTGGTAAAGGTATCGATGAGAGGCCATGTAGGAGTACATGGTGGGTTGTTTCATTGGAACCGTCCTTAGGAACTGAGATCTGTGTATGTGATTTAAGATCAACTACTACCACGCATTGGGCCCGAAACCAATGGACCCTCTTGACTTATTAACCGCCCTGTCCTATGTCCAAGAGTTGCAAGTAGTTTCTGGTGTTTGTAGTATGCTGGAGGCCATGCGCAACGCTGACCCGAGGGGTGGGCTGTGGTGCGGTAGGCACATGGCCCGGTGTATTGGGACGCCCGTTTGGTGCCACAGGAACCCTGGACACATCGTTTGGGGCCGTTGAGGACACCTCGGCCGGATCTCCTTGCGGATGGAAACTGAATAGGCGATAAACCTGGACTAGGGACTTGTGTGGTTAGTCAGGTCATGGCCGACATCCTCGCTGGGCTTCCGCTTGAAGGTTGCCGAGTACATGTCATGTAAACAGCGATAAGTGGTGACAGCTTGTGTGAAGTACCCCCCTGCAGGGTTATCAAACTATTCGAATACCCGCGTCCATGGTAATGGACTACTTGGTTGCTTATGCAGTTCATAGACAAGTGAAAGCGGATGATACATCTCCAACGTATCTATAATTTTTGATTGTTCCATGCTATTATATTATCCATCTAGGATGTTTTATATGCTATTTATATGATTTTTGGGACTAACCTATTGACCTAGAGCCTAGTGCTAGTGCCAGTTTATGTTTTTCCTTGTTTTTGAGTATCGTAGAAAAGGAAAACCAAACATAGTCCAATTGACCTGAAACTTGACGGAGCTTATTTTTGGACCAGAAGAAGGCCATGGAGTAAAAGAGTTGGGCCAGAAGGGTCTCGAGCTGCCCACGAGGGTGGGGGGTGCGCCCACCCCCTAGGCGCACCTCCCTGCCTCGTGGACAACCCAGAGACCCCCCTGACTTGTTCTCGACGCCAAAACCTCTTATATATACAGAAACTTCCAGAAAGAAACCTAGATCAGGAGTTCCGCCGCCAAAAGCCTCCGTAGCCACCGAAAACCAATCTAGACACGTTCCGGCACCCTGCCGGAGGCGGGAATTCCTCTCCGGTGGCCAACTTCATCATCCCGGCTCTCTCCATGATGGGGAGGGAGTAGTTCACCCTTGGGGCTGAGGGTATGTACCAGTAGCTATGTGTTTGATCTCTCTCTCTCTCTCTCTCTTGTGTTCTTGAGTCAGTGCGATCTTGATGTACCGCGAGCTTTGCTATTAGATTTGGATCTTATGATGTTTCTCCCCCTCTACTCTCTTGTGATGAATTGAGTTTTACCTTTGATGTTATCTTATCAGATTGAGTCTCTAAGGATTTGAGAACAATTGATGTATGTCTTGCATGTGCTTATCTGTGGTGATAATGGGATATCACGTGATCCACTTGATGTATCTTTTGGTAATCAACTTGCGAGTTCCGTGACCTCGTGAACTTATGCATAGGGGTTGGCACACGTTTACGTCTTGACTCTCCGGTAGAAACTTTGGGGCACTCTTTGAAGTTCTTTGTGTTCGTTGAATAGATGAATCTGAGATTATGTGATGCATAACGTATAATCATACCCACGGGTACTTGAGGTGACACTGGAGTATCTAGGTGACATTAGGGTTTTGGTTGATTTGTGTCTTAAGGTGTTATTCTAGTACGAACTCTATGATAGATCGAATGGAAAGAATAGATTCGTTATTTTACTACGGACTCTTGAATATATCAATCAAAAAGAATAACTTTGAGGTGGTTTCGTACCCTACAATAATCTCTTCCTTTGTTGTCCGCTATTAGTGACTTTGGACTGACTCTTTGTTGCATGTTGAAGGATAGTTATATGATCCAGTTATGTTATTATTGTTGAGAGGACTGGCACTAGTGAAAGTATGAACCCTAGGCTTTGTTTCCTAGCATGGAAATACTGTTTACGCTCACTTTTACCATTAGTTACCTTGCTATTTTTATATTTTCAGATTACAAAAACCTATATCTACCATCCATATTACACTTATATCACCATCTCTTCGCCGAACTAGTGCACCTATACAATTTACCATTGTATTGGGTGCGTTGGGGACACAAGAGACTCTTTGTTATTTGGTTGCAGGGTTGTTTGACAGAGATCATCTTCATCCTATGCCTCCCACGGATTGATAAACCTTAGGTCATGCACTTGAGGGAAATTTGCTACTGTCCTACAAACCTCTGCACTTGGAGGCCCAGCAACGTCTACAAGAAGAAGGTTGTGTGGTAGACATCAAGATCTTTTCTGGCGCCGTTGCCAGTGAGGTTAGCGCTTGAAGGTATATCTTTAGATCTTTTAATCGAATCTTTTAGTTTCTTGTTTTATCACTAGTCTAGTCTATAAAAGAAAACTACAAAAAATGGAATTGAGGGTACCTCATATGCTTCATCTTTTTAATATCTTTCGTGAAAATAAGGATTCCGATAATTGTGCCGAAGTGTTAGAATAAGAATGCATTATAATGTTTGGCACTAAATATTTGGATGATGAGCATGATTGCAATGTTGTTAGTATGAATTCTTTGAATATCCATGATGATAATGATATGCAAAGCCACAAGCTTGGGGATGCTATGTTTGATGAAGATGATATTTTTTGTCCCCCAAGTTTGGATGAGCAAATTTATTTTGATGATAGCATGCCTCCTATTTATGATGATTATATTGATGAAAGTGGGTTTGGAAGAGTTTCAACTTTAGGAAGTAATGATCCCACTATTTTGGAGGGTGTTGAATCTTATTGTGATAATTATGAAAGTGGGTTTGGAGAGGTCATGACTTTAGTTAATGTTAATCCCACTATTTTGGAAGAGTGTCAACTTTGCATACTTGTAGATCATGAAAAAATGCTTTATGTGATGGTTATATTGTTGAATTCATTCATGAAACTACAGAAAATTATTGTGAGGGAGGAACATATGCTTGTAGGAATTGCGATAATATCAAGTTTCCTCTCTATGTGCTTAAAATCTTGAAGCTATGCTTGTTTTACCTTCCGATGCAAGTTGATTCTTGTTCCCACAAGTTGTTTGCTCACAAAATCCCTATGCATAGGAAGTGGGTTAGACTTAAATGTGCTAGTCATATTCTTCATGATGCTCTCTTTATGTTTCAATTCTTATCTTTTATGTGAGCATCATTGAAATCATCATGCCTAGCTAGGGGCGTTAAACGTAAGCGCTTGTTGGGAGGCAACCCAATTTTATTTTTATTCTTTGCTTTTTCCTCCTGTTTAGTAATAAATAATTCATCTAGCTTTTGTTTAGATGTGGTTTTATGTTTTAATTAGTGTTTGTGCCAAGTAGAACCTTTGGGAAGACTTGGGAAAGTCTTTGCGATCTTGCTGTAAAAAACAGAAACTTTAGCGCTCACAAGATTTGCTGCTATGTTTTACTGGAGAGTGATACTTAGTTGATTCTTTTTGCAGATGATTAATAGATAAATTCCTCACGTCCAGATATTTATTTTAGAATTTTTGGGGTTCCATAAGTATACGTTTGATCCAGATTACTACAGACTGTTCTGTTTTTGACAGATTCTGTTTTCTATGTGTTGTTTGCTTATTTTGATGAACCTATGAGTAGTATCGGAGGGTATGAACCATAGATAAGTTGGAATACAGTAGATATTACACCAATATGAATTTAGAATGAGTTCACAACAGTACCTAAGTGGTGATTTATTTTCTTATACTAACGGACCTTACGAGTTTTCTGTTAAGTTTTGTGTTGTGAAGTTTTCAAGTTTTGGGTGAAGATTTGATGGACTATGGAATAAGGAGTGGCAAGAGCCTAAGCTTGGGGATTCCCAAGGCACCCCAAGGTAATATTCAAGGACAACCAAAAGCCTAAGCTTGGGGATGCCCCAGAAGGCATCCCCTCTTTCGTCTTTGTTCATCGGTAACTTTACTTGGAGCTATATTTTTATTCACCACATGATATGTGTTTTGCTTGGAGTGTCATTTTATTTTATTTAGTTTTGCTTGCTGTTTTAATAATATACCAAGATCTGAAATTATTAAATGTTAGAGAGTCTTCACATAGTTGCATAATTATTCGACTACTCATTGATCTTCACTTATATCTTTTGGAGTAGTTTGTCATTTGCTCTAGTGCTTCACTTATATCTTTTTAGAGCACGATGGTAGTTTTATTTGACTAAATAGATGAACTCTCTGTTGGAGATATGCCCTAGAGGCAATCATGTATGATGATATTTCCTATGTTTTTATGAATAAAGATAGTCCTTGGACATTATCAATGATGTGTATCAGCAAGTACGTGCCTTGCTTGTGGGACTATGCATTGTATGATAACTGTCCTAAAAGGTCCCTAGTGGAAAGGGCTGTGTGGACGCGCAACCAACTAGACTAGCATATGACACGGTTGATGGCCTGGTCTGACTAGCCATGGAGCATTGGATGCTAACTGGATAATATGGACTTGGAAAGGTCTGGTCGGATTTGACATAGTCGGATCCGAGTCGAGATAAGGTCCGAGTCGGACAGACCCAACTATGAGACGCAACGGTATGTCATCTTTGAGTCTCTAGTACAACATACGTTCTATGTCCTAAGACCTGAGCTGGCACATGTACTCAGGATGGTAACAGACTTGCTTTGGGCCGACCAAACACTACTCCATGACTGGGTAGTTACAAAGGTCAATTTCAGGCTTGTCCAGACCCATGCTGCGAGACATGGTTGAGAAAGATAGGATTTGCCCCTCCGACTAGGAGAGATATACTCTGGGACCCTCGTGTGATCCGACCAGGATAAGCATGGCCATGCGACAAGGATTACGAGATAATCCGGATAGTGGTCGCATCACTGGAATGAGAAAGAGGTCGGGCTAGCACAAGGATGACAGACTCGCCTTGAGCTTGACAACATATATCGTGTGGAAAAAGGAATGGAAGTATGATGTACAGGTTTGCCTAACCAGCTTCATAGTCTTCTTGGTGTTTGGCATGCCTTGCTAGAGGACGCTACCAACCGTGCAATTCGGAGGTGATCCGAACTACGACCAAGCCAACTTGAACCTAACGGGTCGCACGCTTAAGGGTAGGAACCTACGAGGTTGAATCCGAGGACACTGGTCGGATGTGATTCGAACTGTATTCGGATTGTGGCCGAGTAGACTTATGGGCTTTAGGGTCCATGCGAGGCCCAAGTGTTGAGCCCGCGATAGACGCCTATATATAGTGGAGGTGCGGCACACTCATTGGGCTGATCGCTTCGACACTGTCACTAGGGTTTGCATGTGTTGCAAATAGACACCTCCACTTGCTGCTGGTTGTGTGATCGGACCTACCAGTCCGCTGCATGACGTTCCTCCTGCACGCGCGGATACCGTTAGAGGAGGTGCACTTGTGCCGCTCTAGCAAACCTGTATGTGGGAACCGACTACCGACTGTACGAGGGAGATCAGACGAGGAGGAGATGATCCACGCGGACGCGCTGCCCCAACTCTTCTTCCGCTGCACGGCACTGTGCGTCTAGTGGTAACGAACTGTGATCCATCTCCCATAGCATGTTCTTGGTTGTTCTACGCATAGGAAATTTTAATTTGCAGTCGACACACCCTACCGTAGAACCCAACACTCTCATGCTTCACTTATATTATTTTGAGAGTCCTAAACAGTATGGTAATTTGCTTTGGTTATGGATCTAGTCCTAATATGATGGGCATCCAAGAGGGATATAATAAAAACTTTCATATAGAGTGCATTGAATACTATGAGAAGTTTGTTACTTGATAATTGTTTTGAGATATAAATGTGGTAATATTAGAGTCTGGCTAGTTGAGTAATTGTGAAATTAAGAAATACTTGTGTTGAGGTTGGCATGTCTCGTAGCATGCACGTATGGTAAACGTTGTGTGACAAATTTGAAGCATGGCGTGTTCTTTGATGGCTTTCCTTATGAGTGGAGGTCGGGGACGAGCGATGGTCTTTTCCTACCAATCTATCCCCCAGGGGCATGAGTAGTAGTACTTTGCTTCGAGGGCTAATAAACTTTTGTAGTAAGTATATGAGTTCTTTATCACTAATGTGAGTCCATGGATATTACGCACTCTCACCCTTCCATCATTGCTAGCCTCTTCGATACTGTGCATTGCCCTCTCTCGCCTTGAGAGTTGGTGCAAACTTCGCCGGTGCATCCAAACCCCGTGATACGATACGCTCTATCACATATAAACCTCCTTATATCTTCCTCAAAACAGCCATCATACCTACCTATTATGGCATTTCCATAGCCATTACGAGATATATTGCCATGCAACTTTCCACCGTTCCATTTATTATGATACACATCATCATTGTCATATTGTCTTGCATGATCATGTAGTTGACATCACTAGTAGAAAACATGGCTTTGGTCACGGGGCAATATTCACATTAGTCCCGGTTCAGTCACGAACTGGGACTAATGTGAGCATTGGTCCCGGTTCGTGCGGCTAAGGCTTTAGTTTTGGTTCACCTGAGCCCTTTAGTCCCGGTTTGAGACACGAACCGAGACTAAAGGGTGCGATGCCCTTTAGTCCTGGTTTGTGTCTCAAACCGGGACTAAAGATCAGACCTTTAGTCCCGGTTTGAGACATGAACCGGAACTAAAGGGTGCGATGCCCTTTAGTCCCAGTTTGTGTCTCAAACTGGGACTAAAGGTCCCATTTTCAAACTCTACCCCCCGGTGGATCGCCTTTTTTGTTTTGAAAAAATCAAAAGAAAATGATAAAAACTTCAAAAAATAAAATCCTTTGAGAGGTAGTTATATTACTACATCTACTAGTTAGGAAAATTTGAAAACTTAAATTTGGACATGTTTTGCAAAAAATGTAGGGAAAATGTAAAACGGCTATAAGTTTTGCATACGATGTCGGAAAAAATGTATAATATATCAAAATGTTCGGAACGAAAATCCGCATCCGATGGAGACCGCCTACGGCCTGTTTGCAAATTTTTAGAATCCTCAAATTCTAAAAGGAAAAAAAGTTATGCTCAAATTTTAGTTTTTTTTTGAATTATTGTTAAATATGGTCAAACTATGGTCAAACTACTTCTTCAAGAAGTATTAGTGTTACTAAATAATTATTCAAGAATATTAGTGTTACTAAATAATTATTTTAGTTTTTTTTGAATTTTGGTCAACTATGGTCAAACTGTGGTCAAACTGTGGTCAAACTACTTATTCAAGAAATATTAGTGTTACTAAATAATTATTGATTTTTAGAACAATAGTTTCAAACTCAAACAGTGAAATGTGTGACTTCATGCTCAAGCTAAATTCCTGAGGGTTAATAGGATTGACATCTTACTATTGTCAGGAAAACAACAAGTGCAGACTTGGAAACGAGGGAGAATAGAACCAGGAAGTTAAGCGTGCTCAGGCTGGAGTAGTGAGAGGATGGGTGACTGTTCGGGAAGTTAGATGATTTGGAATGATGAGGGACGATTAGAGATTAAAGGTTAAATTGAGCAGTGATGAGGGGTGATTAGAGATTAGAGGTTAAAATAATTCAGAAATTTGAAATTCAAAAAAAAATCATAAAATTTCCTTTAGTACCGGTTGGTGTTACCAACCGGGACTAAAGGTGGACCTCCAGGCAGCGGCCATGTGGAGGGCCTTTAGTCCCAGTTCCAGTTAGAACCGGGACTAAAGGGGGAGGCTTTAGTACCGACCCTTTAGTCTCGGTTCCAGAACCGGGACTAAAGGCCCCTTATGAACCGGGACTAAAGGCCCTTTTTCTACTAGTGCATCGTATTTTGTGGCAAAGCCACCATGCTAATTTTTCATACATGTCACTCTTGATTCATTGCATATCCCGGTACACCGCTGGAGGCATTCACATAGGGTCATATTTTGTTCTAAGTATCGAGTTGTAATTCTTGAGTTGTAAGTAAATAGAAGTGTGATGATTTTCATTATTAGAGCATTGTCCCATGTGAGGAAAGGATTATGGAGACTATGATTCCCCCACAAGTCGGGATGAGACTCCAGACGAAAACAAGGAAAAAAGAGAGGCCAAAGAAGCCCAAATAAAAAAGAGGCCAAGGAAGCCCCAAAAGAAAAAAAATGAAAAAAGTAAGAAATAAAAAATTGAGAGAAAAATAGAGAAGTGACAATGTTACTATCCTTTTTCCACACTTGTGCTTCAGACTAGCACCATGATCTTCATGATAGAGAGTTTCTTATTTTGTCACTTCCATATACTAGTGGGAATTTTTCATTATAGAACTTGGCTTGTATATTCTAATGATGGGCTTCCTCAAAATGCCCTAGGTCTTCGTGAGCAAGCAAGTTGGATGCACACCCACTTAGTTTCTTTTGATGAGATTTCATACGTTTATAGCTCTAGTGCATCCGTTGCATGGCAATCCCTACTCCTTGCATTGACATCAATTGATGGGCATCTCCATAGCCCATTGATTAGCCGCATCAATGTGAGACATTCTCCTTTTTGTCTTCTCACATAACCCCTATCATTATTCTATTCCACCCATAGTGCTATATCCATGGCTTGCACTCATGTATTGCGTGAGGGTTGAAAAAGCTGAAGCGCGTTAAAAAGTATGAACCAATTGCTCGGCTTGTCATCGGGGTTGTGCATGATGGGAGCATTTTGTGTGAAGAAAATGAAGCATGGCCAAACTATATGATTTTGTATGGATGAACTTTCTTTGGTCATGTTATTTTGAGAAGACATAATTGCTTAGTTAGTATGCTTGAAGTATTATTGTTTTTATGTCAATATTAAACTTTTGTCTTGAATCTTATGGATCTGAATATTCTTGCCACAATAAAGAAGATTACATTGATAATTATGTTAGGTAGAATTTCACATCAAAAATTCTATTTTATCATTTACCTACTCGAGGACGAGCAGGAATTAAGCTTGGGGATGCTTGATACGTCTCCAACGTATCTATAATTTTTGATTGTTCCATGCTATTATATTATGCATCTAGGATGTTTTATATGCTATTTTATATGATTTTTGGGACTAACCTATTAACCTAGAGCCTAGTGTAAGTTTCTGTTTTTTCCTTGTTTTTGAGTATCGCAGAAAAGGAAAACCAAACATAGTCCAATTGACCTGAAACTTGACGGAGCTTATTTTTGGACCATAAGAAGGCCAGGGAGTAAAAGAGTTGGGCTAGAAGGGTCCCGGACTGCCCACGAGGGTGGGGGGCGCGCCCACCCCCTAGGCGCGCCTCCCTGCCTCGTGGATAGCCCGGATGCCCCCCTGACTAGTTCTAGACGCCAAAACCTCTTATATATACTGAAACTTCCAGAAAGAAACCTAGATCGGGAGTTCCGCCACCAGAAGCCTCAGTAGCCATCGAAAACCAATCTAGACCCGTTCCGGCACCCTGCCGGAGAGGGGAATCCCTCTCCGGTGGCCATCTTCATCATCCCGGCGCTCTCCATGACGAGGAGGGAGTAGTTCACCCTCGGGGCTGAGGGTATGTACCAGTAGCTATGTGTTTGATCTCTCTCTCTCTCTCTCTCTCTCTCTTTTGTTCTTGAGTTGGCACGATCTACATGTATCGCGAGATTTGCTAATATATTTGGATCTTATGATGTTTCTCCCCCTCTACTCTCTTGTGATGAATTGAGTTTTCCTTTGAAGTTATCTTATCGGATTGAGTCTTTAAGGATTTGAGAACACTTGATGTATGTCTTACATGTGCTTATCTGTGGTGACAATGGGATATCACGTGATCCACTTGATGTATGTTTTGGTGATCAACTTGCGAGTTCCGTGACCTCGTGAACTTATGCATAGGGGTTGGCACACGTTTTCGTCTTGACTCTCTGATAGAAACTTTGGGGAACTCTTTGAAGTTCTTTGTGTTGGTTGAAATAGATGAATCTGAGATTGTGGGATGCATATCGTATAATCACACCCACGGATACTTGAGGTGACACTGGAGTATCTAGGTGACATTAGGGTTTTGGTTGATTTGTGTCTTATGGTGTTTTTGTAGTACGAACTCTTGAATAGATCGATCCGAAAGAATAACTTTGAGGTGGTTTCATACCCTACAATAATCTCTTCGTTTGTTCTCTGCTATTAGTGACTTTGGAGTGACTCTTTGTTGCATGTTGAGGGATAGTTATATGATCCAATTATGTTATTCTTGTTGAGAGGACTTGCACTAGTGAAAGTATGAACCCTAGGCCTTGTTTCCTAGCATTGCAATACCGTTTACGCTCACTTTTACCATTAGTTACCTTGCTGTTTTTATATTTTTAGATTACAAAAACCTACATCTACCATCCATATTGCACTTGTATCACCATCTCTTCGCCGAACTAGTGCACCTATACAATGTACCATTGTATTGGGTGTGTTGGGGACTCAAGAGACTCTTTGTTATTTTGTTGCAGGGTTGTTTGAGAGAGACCATCTTCATCCTACGCCTCCCACGGATTGATAAACCTTAGGTCATCCACTTGAGGGAAATTTGCTACTATCCTACAAACCTCTGCACTTGGAGGCCCAACAACGTCTACAAGAAGAAGGTTGTGTAGTAGACATCAAGCTCTTTTCTGGCGCCGTTGCCGGGGAGGTTAGCGTTCGTGTGCGCCACCTCAAAAGAGTTACTTGCAGTCGTAGTTCAGGATAGCCACTAAGTCAAAGCTGGCTGGCTATAGTTAAACTCCACCACCCCTTTGTTGATACTGATGCATATATAGCTAGTTCTGATGTAAGTCTTGCTGGGTACATTTGTACTCACGTTTTCTTAATTTATGTTTTTGTAGAGAGATTTCAGTCTCACTAGTAGTTCCGCATGGACTTCGACGTTTAGCTTGTTACCTCAGCGACGATCTTGTGCCCTCGGCAGGGTCTTGTAGATAGTCAGGCTTCTCAGCCTTTTTCATTTGTAGTTGTCTCTACTCAGACAACTTAAGCTTCCACATGTGCTTTCTTGTATGCGTTGTATGTTGGGTCATGAGACCCATGTTTGTAATATCTGGCTCCTCGCAGCCTATATAATAAATACTTTTGTGTCGTAGAGTCTTGTTGTGATGCCATGTTGTATTTGCACATATCGAGCATATTGTGTGTATGTTATTGAAATGCTTGGTATGTGTGGGATCGAACAACCTAGTTGTTTATTCTTGGTAGCCTATCTTATGGGAAATGTCTCCTAGTGCTTCCACTGAGCCATGGTAGCTTGCTACTACTCCGGAACACTTAGGCTGGTCGGCATGTGTCCTTTGTTCTTGTGTCTGTCCCTTCGGGCACTACAAAAAATACACTTCCATGATGATACGTGTTTGTCACAGTAGGTCACGTTTTCTGTCATGCATGTACATCCATGACAATTTTATGATAGAATCAAGACAGTCATACCTGTGCTGTCGTAGAAGTGTTACATGACATTACCAAAATTATCATCATGGAAGTGTCCACTTCCATGACGATAGATCGCGCGTCACAGAAGTGCTTTCGTCAAGGGTGACCGACACATGGCATCCACCATAACGGAATGCCGTTAAGCTATCGGGTCTAGTTTTGGATCCGATAACCCGTTAACAGCCCGGACCAATGGGGATTTTCCATGTGTAAAATCATCATTGGACAGAGGAAACACGTGTTGCCTTACCGTTGGGACAGATGTCATCCACTCATTGGACAGGAGGCGCCTATGATAGGTCGACACGTGGCACGACCCAATAGTGGCCCACTCCGATGAAAAAGGCTGGCCCAGTAAAAAATAGCAGACCGACCCATATAAGGCCTACTTGTGTCAGGTCCATTAAGCCCACGGCCCATACGAGATGTGCCAATTCGGCCCGTCAACGGCCTGTTAAAGATTTGAAACCATTGCAGCCCATCGTCAGTTCAAGCCCGTTAATAGCCCGCTATATATTTGGGCTCAATATCGGCCTGATGAGATTTCGGCCTGTTAACGGCCCATTCAGTGGATGCCCCATGTCGGTATGAAAACCGGTGGATCTCGGGTAGGGGGTCCCGAACTGTGTGTCTAAGGTGGATGATAACAGGAGGCAGGAAACACGATGTTTTACCCAGGTTCGGGCCCTCTTGATGGAGGTAAAACCCTACGTCCTGCTTGATTAATATTGATGATATGGGTAGTACAAGAGTGGATCTACCACGCGATCAGAGAGGCTAAACCCTAGAAGCTAGCCTATGGTATGATTGTATGTTGTCCTACGGACTAAAACCTCCAGTTTATATAGACACCGGAGGGGGATAGGGTTACACAAGGTCGGTTACAAAGGAGGAGATCTACATATACGTATTTCCTAGCTTGCCTTCCACGCCAAGTAGAGTCCCATCTGGACACGAGACGAAGTCTTCAATCTTGTATCTTCATAGTCCAACAGTCCGCCAAAGGATATAGTCCGGCTGTCTAGAGACCCCCTAATCCAGGACTCCCTCAGTAGCCCCCAAACCAGGCTTCAATGACGATGAGTCCGACGCGTAGTATTGTCTTCGGCATTGCAAGGCGGGTTCTTCTCCAATTTCCAAGTGTTTGTAAGCATTGCCCGGTCCCATAAATGTTCAGACCTCTTGGCTTATGTGCCCAATAAGGGCTATCTCCCACGCGTCGAATGAATACGAGGCGCCAGGGCGTTTTTACATTCGCCCCCTAGCCAGATAAATAAATTGTCTATTAAAGGGACATGGATTCTTAGATCCAATCCATACCATCCTCCCCCAACGAGAACCCATCAGAGCGCGTTTCGGAAAGATCCATTCCAGCATAGCCGACCTCCGCAGCTCCTCCTCCCGCCCCCGTAGCCCTAAGCCCGGTGATTGGGAGAGGTGTTCAGTCCCGCACAGTCGATTAGTCAAACTGCAGACTAGGGGATTTCTCCCTCCGGCATATATGGTGCCCGTTCGAGCCGGGCTTGCCACCTACAATGGCGGGGAGCAAGCGGAGAGCCTTCCCTATCCCTCCATGGGGGAACGGGTTTGCCTTGTTCCTTGTTTACTAAGGGGACTCGGATTTCCAATCCATCCGTTTCTCCGCGGGCTCCTAGAGTTCTAAGGTCTCCAATTACACAATCTCACCCTTGCCTCCATTCTACACATCGCTGGCTACGTCGCTCTCTTTGAGTTGTTCCTGGGCTACGAGGCTCACTTCGAGCTGTGGAAAAGGCTATTTTGCCCCATCCCTCGCACATAGAGGGAATCACTTTATCAAGTGGGCGGAGCCGATACCGGATACCTGTCCGGTACCCCGAAGAAGCCGTCCGAAGACTGGCCTTCAGAATGGTTTTATATGGAGGACGTTCCCCTTCCGGACCCTGTCCGGCGGGGTCTTCCTGAGTTCAACAATGCTCCTCTGAAGAAGCGCCGAAGTTGGCGCCCACGGAGCCCCCAGGCGGAAGACAACAGAGAAGTCCTCTATCTGATGAACCGGATCAAAGCACTGGCTCAATCAGGATTGAAAATAACCGAAGTTATGTCGATTTGCATAATGCGGGGAGTGCAGCCACTTCAATATCGTGGGCACCCCTTGTGGTGTCATAACGGGGCGGATGACACCGCCCGCTGCGGGTGTAACGGTCCGGACAATGCTGCCGCTCTAGCAAAAATTCTGTCTGAACTGTTCAAGGGTGAGGAAGAGGAGTTCACCCGCATCAAGCCACGAGATGGATTCTCCATGTATAATCCTCCAAGCTGGGTAAGTTATATTTCCCTGCTCCCATTTTTCCCTCATTCTCTGTCATAAGTATTCACCTTGCCACTTTGCGTCAGGAACTGCGAAAAGCCATAAAGGAGGTCTGCAGCCCTTCTCCACAACCAGAGGACCCTGACCGGGCCCTCGACTCCGGACTTGAAGAAGATTCGGTTATCTCTGTGGAGCTGATGGACCGGCAGTTCTATCAGTTAAGCTGCGACGATGCCATGGTGGCCATTATGGCTGACTACCCCGGACTTCTCCCTGCATCGCAAGTAAGAAAAACCAAAAAATCCTAACTCCAAAAACTAGGATCCCCTTTTAAACACTTCACCCACCATATACACATGGCATTTTTTACAGGGAAGGCATTTGGGATGCCCTGCCGAACCCGCAGCAACTCGCCAACCAGAGGCGCCGAGGCTGGGTAGGCCAAAAAGGAAGGCGGTTAGGACGGAGACGCCGACGCAAAGGTATAAAAACCCCGCTCCTTGGTTGTCATCTTTCTCAAAATGTAATGACACCCGTGTTTCTTTAATAGAAAAAACGCTCGCCGGAATATGTCCGGCGATGTTGCCGATCACGCCTCCACCAGTTGGGCGCCAGGACCGGACATAGAGGCGGAAGCCAATATGGGGCAGGTGCCGGATAATCCCCCTACAGAGGATGCGGATAGATTATCCGCTACTAACTCAGAAGTGGAAAGCGCCATGAATCATAGGCGCCGCCGGGCCGTACTCCATGACGCTTGTTTCTCACCAGAGGCATTTGATGCCTTCAATTCTGGAGAGGCGTACCTCCGTGCCGCTCAAGATGGTCTAGCCAGAGCCACGGATCAGTATGTGAAGGATGTACGGGTGAGTGAATCTGGTGATTTATATGTATCAGTAGCCCCTGAGACTTGAAACAGTTTGCAGAACTGATTTAAGGATCATCTTTATTGTGCAGGTTCTTATAGAGAAGAATACTAGGTTATCCCAGGAGGTGGAGGAATGCAAGACCCAACTGCGGGCCGCTGTTGCCACATTGCAGGAACAGAAAAAGCCTCCCGCTGGTAACATTTACTTTAAAGAATGATGGTTACCATATAGTGTGCGGCGTGGCTGCAGATCTAACAACAGATGTTGCAGATGAATCCGAAGAGAATCCAGAGGTCTAGCATGTTATGCGAGAGCTAGAGGCTGGCAAACGCGTGTTGACTGAAGTTAGGCGGGAGAAAAACAATCTCCAAGATGTCAATATTAAGCTGAGTGTGGAACTAAAAGACGTTCGTGGCCAGCTTGCAGACTCCGAGAAGGAGAATAAGCGGCTTCGGCGCGGCATTTTCAGTAAGTTCTTGAATGAATCCTTTTAAAGGAGTTCGGCGAAGAAGTCGACTAACATCGTTATGTCTGTAGGTATGCTGACGGGTCGTCCCGCGGAGGAAATGCCCCGGTCTGCGGGTGATCTTCTGTCCAAGCTGTCACATCTGCACGAACAAGTTCGGCAGGTGATGCAGGGTGTTGCCCAGGCCTTGTGGCCGTCCGTCTCCCTGCCAGAGGGTGTTGCCGAGCTTGCGGAGAAGCTCAATGGAGCACGGCGGCGCTTCCGATTATGGAAGATATCAGCCTGCCGACAGGGTGTCAGAGAAGCCTGGGCCATGGTGAAGACGCGGTATACCAAGGCAAACCCAAATCACATGGCCGAAGTCGGACCTGTGGGGCTCGATGGAAAAGAGATCCCCGTTAGCTTAGTTTATGGGCAAGTAGAATTAGCCGCAAAGTATTCTCAATAGGATTGTAAGCTAGACCGCCTGTTGGATGGTATAGAAGAGGAATTTAGTCAGTCTGCATGACTATGTAATTAAAGTGACATGTATAATGCGTTCTAGCCGGATTGTAGATCATTTGTCATTGCAGACCTTTTCGCTTCAACCTCCGGGCCCAATAGTCCGGAGTGTATCCGAATACCCGCTCAGTTATATAAGAACTGGGGTATGCGTGGAGACCAGGCGTAGGGGCCATTAGTGCTTTATCAGAAAAGTGCCCAACTAGTTATGTTATATTACATGGGTAGTAAGAAACACCTTCCAGGGAGAATAGTTCCGTTAAGGGTTCCTTTCCCTGGGTAAGCATGCCCTAAAGTGCATGTCCGGACTGCGATAGGAAACGCAGGAAAAACATCTGGGGGCAGATATGGACAATAAATAAAAATCATCTTTTGTTCACCGACCGAATATTCCCTTAAGAACGCTAGCTTTCGGCTTTACCCAGTCTGAGGTACACATCCGGCTGACCCGGCAGTAACAATCGCAGAGGTGCTCCCCTTATGCCCTAGCCGAATTAACGGGAACGTAGGGTATAAATACAAGAGCCAGGCAACCCAGCTTGGCCAAAACTTAAGTCATATCGATGCATATAATGGTGAAAAAAGGTACATGCGGAAGTAAAACACATGTGTGGGACATGAGGCCCACATAAATAATTTAAGCTTCTGTGAAAGAAGCCCCTAGGTATGAAGAGTGCGGCTAGCCCATCTGTAATGTGTAGGCGAGGCACAAGGTGACCCTTGAAGGCCTAGAGAAATAATAAAAGAAAGAAAGAAAGAAAAACAAGACAGATAATGCATATGCGAAAAATGGACAAAGGGAGGGGACTAACTTAGAGTCCGGTGCTAGGCGTAGAATCTTCGGAGCCTGGCCGCGTTCCATGGGTTCGGCTCGGGTCGACTAGTCAATGCATCCCGCAGTCGGTACGCTCCACCAGTCAGAACTTGGTCAATAATGAAGGGACCTTCTCATTTGGGCTCGAGCTTGTTCTTTTTCTTATCCGGCAGGCGTAGAACTAGTTTGCCGACGTTATAAGTTTTGGCCCGTACTTCTCTGCTTTGGTATCTGCGAGCCTGTTGTTGATAAAATGCAGAATGGGCTTTGGCTACGTCGCGCTCCTCCTCCAGGGTGTCTAGACTGTCCTGCCGATCGAGCTCGGCTTCTCTTTCTTCGCACATGCGCACTCGAGGTGAGTCATGAATTATGTCATAGGGCAAGACTGCCTCTGCGCCGTACACCATAAAGAAGGGTGTATATCTGGTACTATGATTCGGCATGGTCCGCAGCCCCCAGAGTACGGAGTCGAGCTCCTCTACCCAGTGCGTGTTAGACTCTGTTAAGGAATGCACTAATCTGGATTTAATGCCGCTCATTATAAGACCGTTTGCTCGCTCGACTTGGCCGTTGGTTTGTGGGTGATAGACTAAAGCATAATCGAGCTTGATGCCCATTTGCTGCACCAGAGTTTTACCTCGTCGGCCGTGAAGTTCGTGCCATTATCAATGATGATGCTGTGGGGGATGCCATAACGGTGTACAACCCCGTATATGAAGTCTATCACCAGTCCGGATTCAGCTGTTTTAACCGGTTTGGCCTCTATCCATTTGGTGAATTTATCCACCATGACCAATAAGTATTTTTTCTTGTGGGTTCCCCCTTTGAGGGGTCCAACCATGTCCAGCCCCCAGACCGCAAAGGGCCATGTAATGGGGATTGTTTGGAGGGCGGTGGGTGGCATGTGGCTTTGATTTTCAAAGAGCTGGCAACCGGCGCAGCGTTGGACCAAGTCCTGTGCATCTGCCCGGGCCGTTGGCCAATAGAATCATGTACGGAAGGCCTTGCTTACAAGAGCTCGGGCTGCGGCGTGATGACCGCCAAGTCCGGCGTGAATTTCTGCCAAAAGATTCCGCCCTTCCTCTTCGGAGATGCACCTTTGAAGGACTCCGGTAGTGCTTTTTTTGTACAATTCTCCCTCATGGACCCTGTAGGCCTTGGATCGCCACACTATGCAGCGTGCCTCATTTTGGTCCTCCGGAAGTTCCTGTCTAGTTAGGTAGGCCAGGAATGGTTCTGTCCATGTGGCAATAATGGCCATTATTTCATGGGCTGAAGGTGTTATTTCGGTGGCGGAGCCTCCGATTGTGTCAGAGAGTTCGGTATCGGGTATTTTGGCTGGGTCCGGACTGTTTTTACCGGTGTCCCCTTCCCATGCTACGAATGGCTTGAACATCCTTTCCAAAAATATGTTGGGGGGGACCGCATCATGTTTTGCACCGATGCGGGCGAGGATATCCGCCGCCTGATTGTCTTCCCGAGACACATGGTGAAATCCGAGCCCCTCGAACCGAGCTGACATTTTTTAGGACGGCATTTCGATAGGCCGCCATTTTCGGATCCTTGGCGTCAAAGTCTCCATTTATTTGGGACATTGCGAGGTTTGAATCCCCGCGCACCTCCAGGCGTTGAATGCCCATGGAGACTGCCATCCGAAGACCATGCAACAGAGCTTCGTATTCGGCTGCATTGTTGGAGTCTGTATACAATATTTGCAATACCTACTGAACGGTATCTCTGGTTGGGGACGTCAGGACGACGCCAGCCCCTAGACCAGCCATCATTTTAGAACCGTTGAAGTGCAAGATCCAATTGGAGTATGCGCCGTACTCTTTAGGGAGTTCGGCCTTCGTCCATTCGGTGACGAAGTCGGCCAATACTTGTGACTTAATGGCTCGTCGAGGTTTGTATGTTATGTCGAACGGGAGGAGCTCAATGGCCCATTTGGCAATCCGGCCCGTAGCGTCGCGGTTGTTTATAATATCATTAAGTGGCACTTCTGAGGCTACTGTAATCGAACACTCTTGAAAGTAGTGTCGCAGCTTCCGCGATGCCATTAATACCGCATATGCTATCTTTTGGTAATGCGGGTATCATGATTTGCATGGAGTGAGGACAGTGGATACATAGTATACCGGCTTCTGCAGAGGGAATTTATGTTCGTCCGCTTCCCGTTCGACAATGAGCACCGCGCTTACAACTTGATGAGTTGCCGCAATGTACAACAGCATTGGTTCGCTGATGTTTGGCGCGGCTAGGATTGAGTTGGTTGCCAAGATGACCTTTATTTCTTCCAATCCGGCTGTGCCCGCGTCCGTCCACTCGAAGTGTTCGGTGCGCCGAAGGAGCCGATAAAGGGTAAAGCCTTTTCTCCTAAGCGGGAGATAAAGCAGCTTAGAGCCGCCGCACATCCAGTTAACTTCTGGATTTGTTTGAGGTCTGTTGGGGTAGCCAACTATGACAAAGCTCGGATTTTGGCCGGATTAGCTTCAATACCTCTACTGGAGACGATGAAACCCAGGAGCTTTCCGGCTGGTACGCCGAAAACGCATTTTTCCGGATTGAGCTTGATGTCGTATGTTCGGAGGTTGTCGAATGTGAGCCTCAAGTTGTCTATTAAAGATTCGACATGTTTGGTTTTGACAACCACATCGTCTACGTATGCCTCTGCTGTTTTGCCGATTTGTTTCTCTAGACATGTCTGAATCATGCGCTGATATGTTGCGCTGGCGTTTTTGAGCTCAAAAGGCATTGTGTTAAAACAGAAGGGACCGTATGGTGTGATGAATGCCGTTGCGGATTGGTCGGACTCCGCCATCTTGATTTGGTTGTAGCCGGAGTATGCGTCGAGGAAACACAATGACTCGTGTCTTGTGGTAGCATCAATGATTTGATCGATGCGTGGGAGGGGGAAGGGATCCTTTGGGAAAGCTTTATTGAGGTCTTTGAAATTGACACAAAGGCGCCAGGATTTGTCCTTCTTTGGTACCATCACCAGGTTTGCTAGCCAGTCCGGGTGTTTTATTTCTCTGATGAATCCGGCCTCCAATAACTTGGCTAGTTCTTCTCCCATGGCCTATCTCTTAGGTTTGGAGAAATGCCGAAGAGCTTGTTTGACCGGCTTGAATCCCTTTAGGATATTGAGGCTATGCTCGGCCAGACTGCGTGGGATTCCTAGCATGTCTGAGGGATGCCAGGCGAATATGTCCTAGTTCTCGCGCAGGAGCTCTCATAGTGCGGCGTCCACAGCGGGGTTTAACTGTGCCCCGATGGAGGCTATTTTTGTAGGGTCCGTTGGGTGGACTTGGAATTTGACTATTTCATCCGCTGGTTTAAAAGAGGTGGACTTGGATCTTTTGTCGAGTATCACGTCATCCTTGTCCACTTTGGAGTGTAGCGTGGTTAATTCCTCGGCCGAGAGGGCTTCGGATAATGCCTCGAGGGCCAATGTAGCTATTTTGTTTTCGGCACGGAGTGCTGTGTCCGGATCACCGGCGAGAGTGATGATTCTGTTAGGCCCGGGCATTTTGAGCTTCATGTACCCGTAATGGGGTACGGCTTGGAAGATTGTGAACGCCTCCCGTCCTAGAAGAGCGTGGTAACTACTGCTGAATGGGGCCACTTGGAATGTAATTTCTTCGGACCTGTAATTATCCTGCGTGCCGAATACCACATCTAGTGTGATTTTCCCAGCATAGCGTGCTTCCCGACTGGGGATGATTCCTCTAAAGGTTGTGCTACTTTGCTCAATGCGGTTCCAGTCTATTTCCATCTTTTGAAGAGTTTTCTCATAGATGAGATTTACTCCGCTACCGCTGTCCATGAGTACTTTGGTGAGTCAAAAGCCGTCCATGATTGGACTGAGGACTAGTGCAGCTGGTGCTCGGGCTGTTCGGAATTTAGGTTCGTCACTGGCATTGAAGGTAATAGCCGTGTCACTCCATGGATTTATTGCTGCTACGTGGCAGATTTCGGCCATGCTGCGGAGTGTTCGCTTGCGCCTATTATTTGACGCGAAGGTCTCGAAGACTGTTAACACCGTATTGTTATCCATAGGATGGTGCTCTGTGGTATTTGGGATAACAAGATCCTCACCACTTTTTCCACCTGCCGGAGTATCCAACATGCTCTAAGGCTGTGCGTTGGTATTGTATCCGCTATACTATGAATTTTGCAGGGTCCATTGAGCCATCCCTCCAGTACGGTTCCATGCCCTGTAGAGGGTTTTTGCTTTTTGGTAGTTGACCCGGGTGTATTGTGATAACACACCCTTTTATTGCGGACTAGGTTTCTATTCAGGGCCGGATTATCCCAAAAGCTTGCTTCGGTTTTCCAGGTACTTTCCATCGCACAGTACTTTCATACTATGGACGCCAGGTCAGCGAAGCGTGTTATCTGACATTGATTTATGGCATTAAGGATTCCCTTGTCCGTGCAATTATTACAGAAAAATAGGATTGTGTCTTCCTCACGACAGTCCTTAACCTTGTTCATCGCAAGGAGGAATCAGGCCCAATAGTGATGTACTGTTTCCTGGGGCTCTTTCCAGATGTGGGAAAGATCACTTATATTTGGGTGGGTGGTGGAATTGAATCCAAACCCTTACCTGATCTGGGATCCAGGGGCCGAGGAGTTTCCAGTTTTGGAAGTTCCGGTTCCGGGGTGTTGCCTGATAATCCTGGCCCGCTGCCTGACTCTAAGTTCAGGGATTGGATGTTGTCCTCCCGCGAACGGGCGTCTGGCTTGGAGAGCTCGGGAATCCGGACATAGTTGGTCCTCAGGATAAAGGAAAGGTCGCCGCATTGTTCCTCCACCACTGCAATATGACGGGTCACCGGTGGAGAGTTAATCTCCCTTTGATCAGGTTTAAGCCCAATCTGATCATAGTCCGTAGCGACTCCCAAGGCGGCGATGCAGTCCAAGAGCTCATTTAAGGAGGCGAGCTCCATTGGATCCATCTGTTCGGCGAGTGCCGATTTGACGTGGAGGTTGTTTCCGATGACGCGAGAAGTCATCGTCGGCGTGGCAGCCGAACAGCCAACAACCAAAGATCCCCCAACAATAGTACCGTCTTTAAAGACGAGATGAGACATCATTCCTTCTGGCGACGGCACAGAGGAACTCTCAATGAAAGCACCAATGTCGGTGTCAAAACCGGCGGATCTCGGGTAGGGGGTCCCGAACTGTGCGTCTAAGGCGGATGATAACATGAGGCAGGGAACACGATGTTTTACCCAGGTTCGGCCCCTCTTGATGGAGGTAAAACCCTACATCCTGCTTGATTAATATTGATGATATGGGTAGTACAAGAGTGGACCTACCACGAGATCAGAGAGGCTAAACCCTAGAAGCTAGCCTATGGTATGATTGTATGTTGTCGTACGGACTAAAACCCTCCGGTTTATATAGACACCGGAGGGGGCTAGGGTTACACAAGGTCGGTTACAAAGGAGGAGATCTACATGTTCGTATTTCCTAGCTTGCCTTCCACGCCAAGTAGAGTCCCATGTGGACACGAGACGAAGTCTTCAATCTTGTATCTTCATAGTCCAACAGTCAGCCAAAGGATATAGTCCGGCTGTCCAGAGACCCCCTAATACAGGACTCCCTCAGGCCAATTTTCACAATGTACATCTTTCGGCCTTTTAGCGACCCATTTAAATATTGGGCTAATTTCCAGCCCGATGTGTGTTTCAGCCTGTTGACGGCCCATAAATCAGTTGGGCCATTTGTAGTCGGACCTGAGTTTCGGCCTTTTAGCGACCCATTTAAGTGTGGGACAATTTCTGGCCCGGTGTGTCTTTCAGCCTGGTGACGGCCCATATATCTATTGGGCCATTTGTAGTCGGACCTGAGTTTTGGCCTTTTAGCGACCCATTTAATTGTTGGGCCAATTCCCGACCCTGTGTGCCTTTCAGCCTGTTAATGGACCATAAATGAGTTGGGCCATTTGTAGTCGGACCTAAGTTTTGTCCTTTTAACGACCCATGCCCTTCATGGTCAAATACAGCCCGGTTTCTCTTTACAATACGACCTGACTTTCGGCCTCTTAGCGGTCCATGCTCTTCATGGTCCAGTACAAGCCCGCTGTCTCTTTCGGCCTGCTAAAGGCCCACACTATAGTTGGGCCATATGTAGCCCGAACATAGTAACGGCCTGTTAACGGCCCATGAAATCAATTGGGCCCACCTGTTGCCCGCTTTGATGTCAGCCTGTTAACGACCCGGGAGTTAAGAGGGCTGACCATTAACTTTCGGCCTGGTAATAGCCCATTAACTTAATGGCCCCACTAAAGTTCATACATGTCTTTAGGCCAAATTGAATAATTTGAGCCCATTACGACGAGCAATTATGCACAGGACCAAAACTGATCAAGCAAAGGTATGACATACAGGGAAAAACATTGTACATCCAGCATATATTACAGGAAATTACATCCACTAAGCAATCAAAGATTGATGCCAGTGCAAATAAATGAACAGAACCTAACGATCTACAATGTCACAATCTGCAACCTCAGCACGGATGGCGTCCATAAGCATGTGGGCAAGTTCTTGCTGCTTTGCTACATTGTCTCTGAAAACATTGATTAGTTGTTGTGTCACACGACTCTGCACCTCTGATTCCTCCACCATTACCATCATTCCTTCAGCCATTAATTGGTTCACAAACATACATTTTTTCCATTGCATTCGAGACAGAGGATACTAAAAAGATTTAGATGGCGATTTTGGCAGGCTTGTATTATTGATAGTGGAGAGTGTCTCGACCACTATATCATAACATAAATTAGGAGGGGAACCAAACAAATTAATCATGAGTTATTGGCATATTACCTGGCCTAGATTTATTGGAAAGAAACAATGGGGTTGCCTTGCTGTTTTCGGAGTTTTTCTTCTTATCTTCAGCAGCCTGCACCAAATTAAGACATTAGCATTACTATCATTGGCCAAGTCAGATAATAGGAAAGCAACATTGGCACAACGAACGTTTGGGCAACTAGCCAACACCAAATTAACACAATATGGCACATCTATCATCAGCCAGGTAAGGTAATACGAAAGCAACATTGACACAATGAATGAATGGGCAACCAGAGCAGCACTACAATTCAGTAATGTGCATGATATGAGATAGTACACTCATGCAGCTCAGTATGCGAAACTACCAGGCAATTTTCTTTACAAAAATCAACATTGGCGCCTTTAACATTTTGCTACAACTAATTTTAGATCATACAAAGGTTGGATTCACGCCGATTAACAAAATACATGCTGCTGTAAAAATATAGTGATATACAACAGGTACTTGCATCTGCATTGGAGTATAGAGAATTCATGCAAGAATCTTTCCTCATAGACGATACCAGTGCAGAAATTCTTCTATCTGTTAAGCTTATTTTCTAAAAGAGAGATGGGTAAGAAACTTGTAGAAAATATGATCATCATGCTATAAAATTTCATGATGCAAGGATATGCACACGCTTCTTAGAATGGAGTTGACATATTTTTGCTGGACTGGAGCGTACTAGTTCTTTGGCCACTGGAATCAGCTTATTATTAGTAGGAGTTGGGTTTCTCTGTGCTGGAGCAGTATCTACAAAAACTGGAGTTGGTTTATTGTGTCCTGGCATTTGGATCTTTTGCAAAGACCTGGTTTGTAACCCTTCAGATTCTAACATGGTCGTCTTCCCCTTGCATGCCTTGTATAGAAGAATGGTTCTTTAGTTACAAAACTTGCTACAGCAGAGAGATGGAATAGGTACTAAAGAATAGAAAGGCATGACATATTGACATGTATTCCCTCCATCCGGAAAAAATGGATGGGTCTAGGCGTATTTCAGTTCTAGATACATCCTTTTTATCGATTTCAGCAACATGTAATCCGGACGGAGGGAGTATGGTGTAAGAGCTAGGGATACGATAGGACAACACAGTAAAAAAACACTAGTTGAATGTAAAACTGTATGCTAGCGGAATACATACAGAAAAAACTAAGGCAACATACACGTGTATGATTGGGAAACTAAGATGGCATTGCAACAGAGCACTAGAACATCACTTCAATGTATAAAAACATGGTATGGTAGACTGATGAAGTACGTACTGATGAATAACAATGCATAAGACATCAGAAGCATGATGTCCAAATTAAGCAGATGGCATTGTGATAGAGTAGAATGACAGTACTTGAATTTGAAAACATGTTATCATGAATGGAATAGGTACTGAAAAGCAGGAAGGCATGACATATTTACATGCATGATCAGCATGCTAAGCACATGGCATTGCAACAGAGTAGATACACTCCAGGACATTATATGCATGTTGTACCCATATCACGGGCCAAGTTAGAGCAAGGACCTTGTGGGGTGAAGAGGATTCAACATCTTTCTGCAAGTCTTCTAAAGAACTGCCTTTACATGTTCCATCATATTGGGTATCATTGACATCTAGTTTATTGGCCTTTACATTGCCCCGTGAGGTTCTTGTGGGTATATCAGTGTGTGAAATTATATCTAACATGCATGGAAGACAACTAGTAGTTAGATTTATGTAATGAGTGCCTGTAGGAGACGACATAAATAGTAGGACTGGGGTTAACTAGCAGCAACAGGTCTCAAAAACTAAAGGGAGAACATAGATGAGAACTACAGAATATGTATCGTTTGTACTCGAGATTAACTAGATGGCACACAAAAGTATTAAAGAACAACATAGGTAATACTAGAAGTGGTATAATACTATAATCACCAGCCCGTGGGATATGGCTGATGGATGATAACAATGGAACAGTGTTACCTAAAGAACAAGTATCTTAGTTGAACTATGGAACATCATTAACTCCTGAACAAGACCCGTAAGAGATCAGCATGAATATACAGTGAAATGTGATAATCCATTTTCCATGCTTAGATGAATAACAAAGCCATAAATGTTACACACAAGTAAGATGAGGGTACAACCTATCTGGCCGCCATCCATAGGAGTGAGCATCATGTGCTGACTTGTCGATGGCCCTGCAGTTGTTGTGGCTGTCCATGTCGGGCATGCGCATTCGATGTAGGGAACTATTGTGTGGGGACTATAGCTCCCTTCTGGTGTATGCTTCCCTTGTTGGAGCAGCTGCGGTGAGTCGGAAGACGGTGTGGCTGAAGATGCAGATAACACATAATGTTAAGAACGACACATCTCTTTGATTTGAAGAAATACACTAAGAGATCAACAACAAGGTACGAGAGTGGTCACACGTCTGTTGACTGAGACTAAATTGGAGTCACACGATTTTATTTTATTTTGGTACTGTCCGATCTACGCCGGATGGCTTGATGGCTGTCTTGTGCCTCCTGGTTGACACTGTTGGGAATCTTCCCCGAAGAGCCAGCGACCAACGGTAGAGCAGCTTGCCTCCACCGTCCGTGGCCCCGGCCAAAACCCCGTTCCCCGCCCCACCGCACTGCCGTGGCTGCGCCGCCCCTGGGCCAATCCACAAAGACTCCCCGTCATCCAGATCCAGCGGCGGTAGTACCTTGAACCCAAGCAACTCTAAGATAGCCATCTAAGAGCTGCTACCACGGCGAACTTGTGGCCCCGCACCCTTACGTTGGACACCAGCCAACCGGTAGCCTAGGAGCTCCGCCGCCTCGAGGGGTGCTGCTTCCCATGGGGAATCAATTGGCCCAGAATAAAAATTCAGACAACTGACGCCTAAATAAAGTGATTTGAGATGAGGGTGCGACCTATCTGGCGGCATGGTGAAGTAGGCAGGTCCAGCTGCCGAGTCGGTGAGGCCGGCGCGGTTGCGGTGGCCACCGGAGGCAGGGAAACAGCAATGTCGTGACGGTCGACGGCTACGGGGAAGCAGCGCTGGGACTCTGGACAAATCCGAAGTTGGAGCCGCTCCGGTGCCATGAACAACAGCGAGGGTGAATCGGCTCCGGTACGGTTCACGCGGCCGTCATCGAGGCAGCTCCAGCAGCACGGAGTAAGAGGCACACGACCCAGTGCACGACGGCAAATGGACAGCGTCTCCGGCATTAGGAAGGAGGGCGGCTGTGAAATTGGTGCGGTCGGGGGCGCCATGGAGGAGGGGATGAGGTTTCGCGGCTCGGGAGAAGGGAGCTGCCGGGGAGAAGGTGATTTGGCGCCCACGAGGTATGAATGGGGGGGATTGGGAGGGGAGTGGAACCATGTTTTACGGACGCATTTGTCTGAAATGTGAGGGGGAGTTACATCTCTACCCTGCCTTTAGGCTTCTCGGCTTGGGTATGTGTACTGAGGGTCAAGGATAGTAGAGAACTTTGCTTCTCCCCAAACAGTGGGCGGGAGCGATTTCGGGCGAGGAGGGTGTGTTTTGAAGTATAGTGGGCGCGAGTGATTTTGGGCAAGGAGAGCGTGTTTTGAAAAAGTGGGCGCGAGCTATTTCAGGCAAGGAGAGCGTGTTTTGCCGACCATGGTTTATGAATTATTCGGCACATGTCATTTCGGCCGAGGAGAAGGCGCGCTTGGATGAAGTTACGGACCTACCCTCGATGCACAACGGGCCAATTAATGCATCTCCCACATAGGACGGTAATTTCGCGTCTCCCATTTATTTGCTCGGGCAAATTCCACCAAGCAGAGGATGTTTAACGGTTCGTTCAAAATTTGGGAGAATGAGCATCCACATCTACCTTACCAAGTCGATTCGAATCAAATTTAGAAATATTAGCTTGCCACTTCTTTTTTTAGATGGAGAGATGATGCTCGGGAGTAATGTGTTTTTACATGCTCGTTGCTAGCGATTTACTATATGACAAATAGTTGACCCACTCAAAAACGGGAATCAAACACAAAATGAAATATCTCGATTCAATGAAATAGCTCGTTCACTAGGTCAAAATAGTGAACTAAATCCAAAATTGAACACCTCAATCGAATAGCATGTTGTACAGTATTATAGTACGCCATGAACATGTTGAAAGTCAAATTAATGAACTTGTTTAATATACACATATATCCGTTCATGTGTGGATTGCATAGAACATGTTCTCCAATTTAAATATTTGAATGCAAGTTTATATTGAAACATGGTTTATATCAGTCTTTGATGCATAAAACGCGAGCTCCCCCTCTCCCGGACTCCTGCTCTCTCTCTCTCCCTCTCTCGTCGACAATCTTCAATTCTGTCGCACACATCCAACACACAAACCTTGTTGGTCCTCTCTCTCTCTCTCTCTTTGTGTGTGTGCGTGGGGGGGGGGGTCTTTCTAGTTTGCATGCATATATCCTCCATCTATAGGTCTCTCTCGCACACTATGTATGATTCTCTAGTCCAAGATATATATCTTGGGTGCACTCATCGTACGCACACAAATTCCTTGGCTCGTTGCCCGTAACTCTCTCTCACACCACTCTGTCGTCTCGGAGCACTTCCCCCCTCTCTCAAACTCTCCATCTACGTGGGTCACACATACACATGCATATCTCACTCGATATGCCCATCTAAAACTCTATCTCTCTCCCTCGTTCTCTCTCCATCTCACACGCACACACAAACAATCTCATGCCTAGCTAGCCAAGTATGATGGTCTCTCACTCAATTGTAGGCACACACAGTCCCCCCTATATGTATATGACTAGCTAATCTTAGTCTCCATCACAAACATGTGCATGGTCTATCTTGATTTCTCTCGGGACATCTTTCTATCGCGCATGCACCTCCCTCGATCTCCCACCCATATAGTCCCCTCACGATCTCAAGGGGGTCTCTCTATCACAAACACACCCTCTCGCCCTCCCCATGTGTCCATGTTCTCCATGTGTCTCTCTCGACCTTTGTTCCTTGTTGGCCATACCTCTATTGGACATGTGATATAGGGGTGTCTCTCTCCGTTGCAAACAATCACACACTAGCTATCTTCGTGTATCTCCTCGCCTCGCTTTTCTATCCCGAAGATGCATGCGTAATATGTTCGCCTAAGAAATGAAAAAACACACACTCTCTCTAATTTATCATTTGTTGTCACTTTCTCTTTCACACACATACTCTCTTTGCACACTTACTCATTCTCCTTCACACGCACTTGATCCCTCTCGACTTAGGCACTCTCCTCAGTCCATAGCATATTGATTTATTGAAAAGTCAAACATCACAAAGTTTGACCATGTACATGGAGAAAAACAATTACATCTGGAACGGCAAACATATACCATTAGATTCACCATGAGATGTAGTTTCGTATGATGTATCTTTGGTATTGAAGATATAAATAACATTTGTGTAAACCTGATCGAAGTTTCTAAAGTTTGACTTCTAAGAAAATTACATGTACTGCATTATCGAGCGGAATATCTCTTTCCCCCACTCAGCTATCTGACGCACCACTCAGCCTTATCGGGGCTCCTCAATCTCTCTCAAACTTCATATCTCCCTGGTTCACACATACACATGTCTTGCTCGCGCTATACATATAGACCCATCCAACACTCTCCTCCCTTGTTTTCTCTTTATGTGACACGCACCCCCCTAATAAGTACCATAATCCCTCACTCCATCATAGGCACAAGCACTCCCCCCTAAGTATGATTATCTCTCACTAGCCATCAGGAACACACGTATTGTCTCCTTCCATCCACACGTCTATCTTGATATCTCTCGTGGTATCTTCTATCACGCACACACCTTGTCACTCGATCTCCCACCCATGTAGTCCCACCACGATCTCCAGGGGATCTCTCTATGACAAACATACACTCTCTCCTCTCCATGTCTGCATTTTCTTCGTACGTCTCTCTCGACCTCTCTCCCTTGTTTGTCAGACCCCTCTTGGCCACGCGCTAGGGGTCTTGCTCTCTCGGTTGCAAACAACCACACACTATCTCCTCATCTTGGTTCCGTTGTTCAAGATGCATGCGTGATATGTTTGCATAAGACACACACGTTTTTTCTCGACTTTTATCGAGTGTTGTCCATGTCTCTTTCACACACGCACACACACTTTTTTCACTCACTCTTTCTATTTCACTCTCTCTCTCTCTCTCTAGTTAGGGACTCTCTCACGCCCATAAGCATATGTGTTGGCGTTCTGGGAACGGGGGTCCCCAGACTTGCCTCCCTGCGGCCCGTGGCGTGGCTAAGCCAACAGGCTGTACGACCCACCTTCACCAACAAGGCACCCAAGACCCTCGCGAGGGGCCAAGCCTCGCGAGGCGGACAACGCAAGACCTCCTCTGGAGTGGCCTAGCCAAGCAGGCTCGCGAGGAGCGGAGATATCAAGGCGGGGCAAACCTTGCGAGGCTCTCGTGACATGAGCCATGACGATCGACACCAGGCGGGCGCCAGGCGGGCGCCAGTGAGCGCAGCATCCTTGTTTCCTCTTTGGTGCAAAGGGGGCAAGCGCAGCTGCGGGGTACCGAGGCCTCAGGCAAAGGTTGCCATTTCGGTGCAACAAGACCAAGACCATGGACTGCAAGACGGAGGTCATTGTGGAGCCCAAGACGGCGTCACCACCAGAGCCTTTCGCAGGCGTGGACTACCTTTTGTCAGGATAGCTTGTACTAGCTGCCCCCTTCAAATTAGCCCGCCATTGTTGGCTCCCTTCCCGCTCGATATTTGGGAGGAGGACCAGGGCCTCTATAAATAGGACTAGCCACCATAGTAGAGAGGGGGGGGGGGGACGAGAGACACACAAGTTCATACGCACAAGAACACCTCAACCTCAGGAGGCAGTTCTTCCCTTGTACTGTTCCTCATCAGCCCAAGAGGCAATCCACCACCACCACATTGGAGTAGGGTATTACACCACAACGGTGGCTCGAACCAGTATAAACCCTATGTCTCTCTGTGTTACAAGTTTGTCGAATTCGTCCGCAAGATCCTAGCAAGTTAGAGCGTAGATTGGTAGGAGGGAAAGACTTCGCGTGCACCCCAGTGTTCGAACCTTAAGGGTTAGCCGGAACCCCACATCCGACATTTGGCGTGCCAGGTAGGGGTGTGCTGATGCTTCTCTCCCCCGAGCAGCGCCCCGCACCTCCGCACTTTGCTCCCATGGCAGGCGCCCCGCCGCCAACCTCTGCGGCCAACACCAGCAGCGGGGAGTCTGGGTACCGAGCCCTGGCCCCCGCTCCGCGGCAGGTGCAGTGGCCGGCCAAGTTCAGGCCAAAGATGCCGCCGCGTTACAATGGCACGGCAGACTCGGTGCTGTTCCTGCTAGCATACGAGGAGGCCGTCCTTGAAGCCGGAGGCGACAACAAGATCATGGCAAACTTGTTCCCCCTAGCGCTCGCCAGCGAGTCGCGCGCCTGGCTGCTCAACCTCCCGGGATCCACGGTGACGTCCTGGGGGAACTCCGCGACCTCTTCACTGCGCGTTACGCGGCGCTGGCACACCACGCAGTCGCGGCACTGCTGGGTGGCTCCCACACACCTCCTTTGGATCGCTACGTCAAGCCTTTCTTCCGTCAGATTGGGGCAGCCTACAAGCGCCCGAGGGATCCGCCGGGTTGGGCTGCTCCAGAGGCCGACCTCACCTTTGACTCGGATGACCACCCTGGCTCCACCGCTAGCTCCGGGATGCTCCTGATGCTCTGCATGCCCACCATCTGCAACGTGGCCGTCACCAAGACCCTCATCGACGGCGGCACCGGCCTCAACTTGCTCTCCGTGGAAGCCTTCAGCCTTCTTCATGTGCCGCTCGAACGGCTCGGCCTCAGCAAACCCTTCACCGAAGTGGGTGGGGGAGCTGCTCACCCTCTGGGGAAGATCCGCCTCCCTGTCACCTTTGGCACGCGAGACAACTATCACACCGAGCTGGTGGACTTTGACATCGCCCACATCGGTCTCCCGTACAACGCCATCCTCGGGTACCCGGCTCTCGCTCAGTTCATGGAGGCGACTCACCCGTCCTACAACCTCATGAAGATGCTAGGGAGCAAGGGCGTCCTCACCATCAAGGGGGACACTAAGGAGGCTGTGACGGCGCTCAGGCTCTCCTTCAAGACCGCGGCAGCGGCACAGCCAGCAGGCGCCGGTGCGCCCGAGGCCAAGGAGACCGCGCCCACCAAGAAGAGGCAGCTGTTCACCCAAGACAAGGCGGAGACCAAGCGGGTGCCGGTCAACGAGGATAAGTCTTCAGGAGCCGCCTTCACCATAGGAACTGGCCTTGGCCCGGGACAAGAAGAAGCTTTGGTGAGGTTTTTGCGCGCGAACAAAGAGATATTCGCATGGGAACCCAATCAGCTGGTAGGGGTCCCGAGAGAGGTAATCCAGCATCATCTAAGGGTATGCCCCAATGTACGCCCCGTGAAGCAGCGTGCAAGACGGCAGTCCACTGAGAAAAAGGCCTTCATCATCCAAGAGACACGCAAACTGGAGGCGGCAGGCACCATCCAAGAAGTTCGATACCCCGAATGGCTGGCGAATCCCATCGTAGTACCGAAGAAAAGTGGGAAGGAACGGATGTGCGTCGACTTCACCAACCTTAACAAAGCCTGCCCCCAAGATCCGTTTCCCCTTCCGCGCATCGATCAAATCATCGACTCCATTGCCGAGTGCGATTTGTTATGTTTCCTGGATGCGTTCTCTGGATACCATCAGATCAAGATGGCGGTGGAGGATGTGGAGAAGACGACCTTCTTGACACCATGTGGGGTGTACTGCTACACCTGCATGCCTTTCGGCCTTCGCAATGTGGGCGCAACCTTTCAGCGGCTGATGCACATCGCCTTGGGGCGGCAGCTCGGCAGGAACATAGAGGCCTACGTTGATGACATAGTGGTCAAATCCCGCGAGGCGAGGACGTTGATTCAAGACTTGGAGGAGACCTTTGAGAGTTTGCGTCGGGTGAACTTGAGGCTTAACCCAGAGAAGTGCGTGTTTGGCGTCCCCTCTGGCAAGCTGCCGGGGTTTCTCGTATCCCGCAGAGGGATCGAGGCGAACCTGGAGAAGATCAAGGCCATCGAAGACATGAGCCCACCAGAGACCCTCAAGGAGATGCAAAAGCTAGCAGGACGGGTGAGCGCGTTAGGGTGCTTCATCTCTAAGATAGGCGAGCGCGCCTTACCCTTCTTCAAGCTCATGAAGAAGAAAGGTCCCTTCGGGTGGACCTCGGAGGCCGACCGGGCCTTCCAAGATCTCAAGAAATACCTCACTAGCCCCCCGGTGATGGTGGCACCACGGCCCCTCGAGCCTCTGGTACTCTACCTCGCCGCCACCCCATACTCCGCCAGTGCGGCACTGGTGGTGGTTCGGGAGGAGCGCAGAGATAAAGGTGTGCCGCGCCGAGCCAGAACTGATGCAGCGCAGGGTCAGGAAGGCACACCAGAGCCATCAGCGGCAGAAGATCAGGCTCGGCAGGGAAGCGTCGCAGATACTCCTGAGGATGGCCAAGTCTCAGGAAACCCTCCACCTCAGGATACGCCACAATCTTCGCAAGACCCGAGCCTCAACAGTGTGCCAGCCCTCGTCGAACACCCGGTGTACTTCACCAGCACCATACTGCGAGACGCGAGGGCAGGCTACCCCATGCCGCAAAAGCTCCTGCTCGCACTCTTGGTGGCTTCGCGCAAGCTGCGGCATTACTTTCAGGGACACCCCATCAAGGTCGTCTCATCTTACCCATTGGAGAGGGTACTCAAGAGCCCAAACTCAGCCGGAAGGGTCGCTGAATGGAACATCGAGCTGCAAGCATTCTAGCTGGAGTTCAGCACCACCAGGGTCATCAAGGGAGCCGCGCTCGCCGATTTTGTGGCGGAATGGACAGATGCCCCGGCTCTTGAGGAAGGAGAAGACCGGTCCACCTCCCCAGGGAGTGAGGCACCAGACGGCTGGGTCATGTACTTTGATGGCGCCTTTGCGCACCAAGGCACGGGGGCTGGAGCAGTGCTCATCTTGCCTGGGATAAGCTTTACTACGCCGTGCAACTCTGCTTCCAACACGGTGAGAAGGTCTCCAACAATATCGCAGAATACGAAGGACTCATAGCCGGCCTGAAGGCTGCAGCGGCTCTGGGGGTGAGGCGCCTTACCATCAAGGGCAACTCACAGCTCCTTGTCAACTTCTCCAACAAAGTGTACGAGCCAAAGGATGAGCACATGGAGGCCTACCTTGCGGAGGTGCGCAAGATGGAAAAGCATTTCTCAGGATTGGAGCTGCAGCACGTGCCCCGGGGCACCAACAAGGAAGCCGGCAACATCGCCAAGAGAGCATCCAAGCGGCAATCGCAAGAGCGCGGCGTCTTCGAAGAGCGACTCTTCAAGCCGTCAGCTACGCCACCTCTCTCAAGCATGACTCAGCCTTGGGAGGAGCTTCCGCAGCCCCCGGCCATGGGAGCACCAGCTTGCAATCCAACCTCAGGAGCTCGGCTACTCTTGGCGCTCGAGCGTCAGGAGGAGTGCTAGACCAAGGAGTTTAAGGAGTACCTAATGCACGGGACACTGCCGGAGAAGGAAGAGGACGCGGAGCGCGTGGCCCGACAGGCCACTGCATACTGCATTCAAGATGGCAAGTTGTACAAGAAACGGTCGAACGATGTCACGCTGCGCTGCATCTCCAACGACCAAGGGAGGGAGCTGCTGACTGACATACACAGCAGGGACTATGGACATCACTCATCATCGCGGACCCTCGTCGCAAGGCCTTCCGCAGCGGTTCTACTGTCCCACAACACTCAACGATGCGGCCGAGCTGGTGAATTCCTGCGAAGCTTGCCAATTCCACGCCAAGCAAATCCATCAGCCTGCTCAGGGCCTCCAAACCATCCCCCTCACATGGCCGTTCGCGGTCTGGGGGCTAGACATCCTAGGCCCGTTCCCACGAGCGGCAGGGGGCTACCGATATCTCTACATCGCCATCGACAAGTTCACCAAGTGGGCAGAAGTGGAAGCCGTCCGTACCATTCCAGCCGGCTCAGCTGTCAAGTTCATCAAGGGCCTCGTGAGCTGCTTCGGGGTCCCCAACCGCATCATCATAGATAACGGCTCACAGTTTACTAGTAACCTCTTTAAGACCTACTATGGTAACCTTGGAACGCAGATCTGCTACGCTTCGGTGGCCCACCCAAGAAGCAATGGTCAGGCTGAGCGCACCAACGCTGAGGTCCTGAGGGGCCTCAAGATCAGGACCTTCAAGAAAAAAATGGAGGCCTGCGGCAGGGGCTGGCACAATGAGCTCCAGTCCATGCTGTGGTCCATCCGCACCACCGCTACCAAGCCAACGGGCGAGACTCCGTTCTTCCTCGTCTACGGAGCCGAATCAGTCCTCCCTCACGAGGTCAAGCATCACTCCTCGAGGGTTCTAGCGTTCAATGAAATGCAGCAGGATGCCATGCGGGGATGGACCTCATGCTGTGGGAGGAACATCGTCACGAAGCTGCGTTAAGGGTGGCAAGGTACCAGCAAGCGCTGCGGCGTTACCACTGCCGCAACATTCGCTCCAGGACGCTCAAGATGGGTGACTTGGTCCTGAGGCGGGTCCTCTCTAGGGAAGGGCTGCACAAGCTTTCACCCATGTGGGATGGCCCGTTCAGGGTCGTTCACATCTCCAGGCCTGGCGCCGTGCGCCTGGAGACGCAAGAAGGGACACCTATCCAAAACGCCTGGAACATCCAGCACCTCCGGAAGTTCTACCCATGAAGCATGGCCCAGAGCCTGAGAAGCAAGGCCCAGAGCCTCAGAAGCAAGACCCAGAGCCTATGAAGCAAGGCCCAGAGCCTGAGAAGCAAGGCCCAGAGCCTGTGAAGCAAGGCCCAGAGCCTGAGAAGCAAGGCCTGGTGCCTGTGAAGAATCGCCGCCCATGACACTCTCACGTAATAATAAGTTGGGGCTGTACACGCCCCGGAGTCTCAGGAGCGCCGGCCTCAGGCCCTGGGGCTCCCTCCCACACCTAGTGGACAACACTTAGCTCTGCGCTGGTGAGAAGACTTGAAGACTAGATTAGGTGTCGGACGCGGCTTTTTCATTTGCTTTGCACAGTTGGCTCGCTTCTCCTTAATCAAAGTTTGCCTTTGGTGTTCCATGCTGATTTGATCCTTCGCCTTTTCTAACGCATTTTCTGACTCTGGTTCGCTCATGATCTCTCTCTCGCATACCTCACGAGGGAGCTAGGCAGGTGCCCTCGCGAGCATTTTTCTTCTCTCTCCCTTCTCGCGAGCCACCCTCGTTCGAGCCTAAAAGCTGGCATATGTCTCCTAATCCGTGCCCCTCGGGTACCGCGATTCGAAGTGCCAAGTAAAGGTTTGGGTGAACGGCAAAACCTTTAGCACACCCGCTAACAATTTTTTTGCAGTTTCTGAGCAGATGCAGGCACCTCGTGAAGGAAAAGGCGTCCTAAACATACCAGGATAAGTTATCTTTGCGCAGAACAATAACACGGCATGGGAATAACACGCACGTTGCATTAACCAATAACCATAGTTTGATACACGCCCCTCTGGGCCCATACTGATTTCATCTTCTAACACAGGAAAAAAGGGGAAAGATAAACAAAGCGGCGTTTCAGCAAAGGCAGGCCCTTGGCGACGCCCAGAGGCTAGCCAGACCACTCCTCGCGCTTCACGGAGGCGCGATGACGAGATGACCCACTCCCTCCTTGGAAGCGGGCGCGGCGGCACGGTGGCTGGTCGTAGCCATTGCTGCTGGAGCTGTCGCTGGAGGATGAGCCGCCGTAGCTGGAAGAGACGCAGTCGCCGCCGAGGGCAGGCTCGCCCTCATCCTCGTCGCGACTGTCACCAAGGCTGAGAACCTCCTCACCGTCGTTCGTCTCGGGGCAGCACCCGACGCGACGACCATCTTCCCCGAACACCCTCATGTTGAGGGTTGATCCACCGTCATACTTGAAGTGGAGCATGCACCACTTGCCCAGGCCGCACGCGCGGGCAAACGTCTGCCAGCCGTGGGCCAGGGCAATGTTGCCCGCGGCGGAAGTCTCGATCGTGACCCAGGAGGCCTTACTGCAGCAACCATCCGCCTGCAACCAGAGCCCGCCTGGACCAGGGGCCGACAGTTCGTCAACAAAGAAGCGCGGAAGCTAGAGCCAGTTGCCGGCCGGGTTCTCCAACCAGACAACGAACTCCGGCGACACCTCTGCCGAATGGAAGCGTGGGCGGGGAGGCCGCACCACCATCGTGCGCCTCCCCTCGTCAGCTGGACCGCCATGGTTGGGACGGTCCTCTCCGCGTGCCGCCGCGGCGCCTCGGCGGTGGGCCACGGTGGGGGTCGCAGCGTGCTTGCGGGGACGGCCGCGACCATGCTTGGGCGCCGGGGAACTGGGGCCCTCGCGAGGCGTTGCAAGCAATGAAGCAAGGAAGAAGCGAGCAAGCGAGGAAGAGATGGGCAACAGGGAATCCGCCCTCCCTCATTTATAGCAAGAGAAGGCCAACAGGCACCTCCCACGATCGCAGGTAATGATGGATTCCCTTGCATGTCGCAGGGTCTTGTCAAGTCGTGCAGTCGCCGAGCCAGCGTGGGGAAGTGGAGACGCCCACGTCCAATCAACCGCCATGCGTCAACCAAGGACGCATGCTTTGGGGCCCCGCGGTGCTCCGAACTTGACCCTTGGCTTTGCCGCGAAGCCAAGCCCGCGCGCACCTTGGGCCCGGGGGCTACTGTCGCTATTCTGGGAACGGGGGTCCCCAGACTTGCCTTCCTGCGGCCCATGGCGTGTCTAAGCCAGCAGGCCGTACGGCCCACCTTCACCAACGAGGCACCCAAGACCCTTGCGAGGGGCCAAGCCTCGCGAGGCGGACGACACAAGACCTCCTCTGGAGCGGCCTAGCCAAGCAGGCTCACGAGGAGCGGAGATATCAAGGCGGGGCAAACCTCGCGAGGCTCTCATGACGTGATCCATGACGATCGACACCAGGCGGGCGCCAGGCGGGCACCAGCGAGCGCAGCGTCCTTGTTTCCTCTTTGGTGCAAAGGGGGCAAGCGCAGCCGCGGGGTACCGAGGCCTCAGGCAAAGGTTTCCATTTTGGTGCAACAAGACCAAGACCATGGACTGCAAGACAGAGGTCATTGTGGAGCCCAAGACGACGTCACCACCAGAGCCTTTTGCAGGCGCGGACTACCTTTTGTCAGGATAGCTTGTACTAGCTGTCCCCCTTCAAATTAGCCCGCCATTGTTGGCTTCCTTCCCGCTCGATATTTGGGAGGAGGACCAGGGCCTCTATAAATAGGACTAGCCACCATAGTAGAGAGGGGGGACGAGAGACACACAAGTTCATACGCACAAGAACACCTCAACCTCAGGAGGCAGTTATTCCCTTGTACTATTCATCATCACCCCAAGAGGCAATCCACCACCACCACACTAGAGTAGGGTATTACACCAAAACGGTGGCCCGAACCAGTATAAACCCTGTGTCTCTCTGTGTTGCAAGTTCGTCGAGTTCGTCCGCAAGATCCTAGCGAGTTAGAGCGTAGATTGGTAGGAGGGAAAGACTTCGCGCGCACCCAAGTGTTCGAACCTTAAGGGTTACCCGGAACCCCACATCCTACAATATGGATGTTTTGAAAAGTCAAACCTTAGAAAAGTTTGACCAGGTATATGTGGAGAAAAACATTTACATATGGAAAGATCATTAGATTCATCACGACATGTACTTACTTCATACTATCATTTATCTTTGGTATTGTAGATATAAGTAATTTCTTTATAAACTTGGTCAAAGTTTCAAAAGTTTGACTTTAAAAAAATGTTGGAACTACATTATCGAACGGAGGGAGTAGCTCTCTCTCTCTCTCTCTGCTATCTCTCACGGGCCTCCCCTCTCACACGAACACTCTATACCGATGGATTATACACTCACTGTGTCAGCGTATAGCTCCGTATATTGTTTAGTTGACCGGTCAACCAGTCCACATGCTGCTTTGTCAGCTCGTGTTCTGTATCTTCGTGTACTGGCCCATGTGGCAGTGGGTGAAAATAAGTAAAGTAGAGGCCCATCTGACACGCGGTGAATTAAACAAAGTTGAACCACTCAGGGTAGCACCCCGCATGCTAGTAAATTGAGGGCGCATTGAGGACACACTTCTTCCGTGTGGAGGACACACTCGCGCACAATTCACCACTGCGCGGCGGCATGCACAGAAGGACGCACTCGCACACACCCAGCACACAACACACACCAGCACACGTGTACACTAGCATCGCTGCCGTTTGAGATGAACGGCGAGGCAGCCAACAAGCGGAGGCAGCTCGAGCCAAAACCGCATCCGGCGAGCCTGGACTTCATCAACAGCCTCCCCGATGACATGCTGCTCGTCATCATCGGCCTCCTCCCCACCAAATCTGCCGTGCGGACCGCCATGCTCTCACGAAGGTGGCGCCCCCTCTGGCACCGCATCCCCCTCAACCTCACCGTCGACAGTTGCCTCTGCGACGGGGATTGCAAACGCATGGCTGCAGTCTCCAAGATCCTTTCATCGCACCCTCGGCCAGCAAGACGCCTTGACATCCGCATGTTCAGTACCAACTGCAAGGTCCAACCCAAGTTCGACGAGTGGTTCTTATCCCCTCCCCTAGATCAGCTCGAGGAGCTCAGCTTTGGAGCTCGACGATGTCACTCTTTGCCGCCGTCCGTGCTCCGCCTCGCGCCAATGCTGCGCCGCACCAGCTTCAGCTCATGCTATCTTCCCCAGATTAATGCCGCGCCCGCCCTTCTTCTCCCTCAACTCAAGTAGCGTGACCTCTTTGACGTTGTCATCTCGAAGAAGGCTATGGAGCACCCGCTCCGCAGCTGTACTGCGCTCGAGTACCTTTGTCTTGAGCAGATCCACGGGTTTATTACCCTCCACATCACCTCGACGAATATCCGATAGATTTATGTGTCTTGCTGGCCCCACAACAAGACATCAATTGGGAAGAGATCACTCCAGCTGTTCCATGTTATGGTCATTGGGAATGCGCCTTTCCTTGAGAGATTGCTTGTGTCGGATCTAGAAGGTCCAAAAAAAATCAGGGTCATTGACGCGCCGAAATTGACAGCGTTGCTGCACTTGTCTGCCAAATTCTCCGAACTCTTTATTGGATCCGTAATCATTCAGGTACATCACTCATCTTCTTCTCTGTCTTCTTGAAATTCACATTTTTAAATTTCTCCTTGATGTATTTACGACCGTCTTCCAGAAAATGATTCCCACAAGCTTGACCCAGTCTATGCGCACAGTGAAGATCTTGGCAATAAAATCTATCGGCCCCAATCTGGATCAAGTTGTTGGATTCCTTACATGCTTTCCGTGCACGGAGAAGCTACTCATCGAGGTGAAACTTCTTTCCTATTAGTAAACGGTAATCACAACGTAGCTCAAATTTTTCGTAATTTTCCCAAATTACGATGACAAGTGTAGTGTTCAAAACTGCATCTACGCACTGCACCGAAAGAAATGTTTTTAGTATTTTTTCTCACATGATCACCTGCATCGTTTTGTTGTTGTACTACTATAGTAGCCTTGGCTAGTCATAGTGGAAAGTAACTTAGACTACTCTAGTAACTCTATGGTTACCCTAAGAGCAAGTACTACCTCTGTCCTGGTTTACTCTTCCTATTTTGTAGTATCAAAATTTTACCATGGATTTAACTTACAAAATGTTAATGCATGTCACTAAGAACTATATTGTTGGATTCGTATTTGAACATAATTTCACATGGTATAATTTTTAGTGACATGCATTGGCATTTTCTTACATAAATATATGGTCAAAATTTTATACTAAATAAGAGTTAGTACAAAAGTGGGCTATAACGGCCCTCCACTATGTAGGCCAAAACACATGCCAAATTCACTTGTGATGCATTTGGCATCGATGCCCCTCCATTGCTCACCTGGCGCCCCAATCTGGATCACCTACTTTGCTCCGGTGCGAAATTAACTCACGCAATGAAAAAACACTTGCGTGGGAGAGAGAGAGGATCGAGGCAATAAAAAAACACTTGTTTGGGAGAGTGAGAGGCTGGTGTAGTTGGTTTGATTGATTTGTTTATACATGTGGGTCTGTGTGCACAGCGGTGCCAACTCTCTCACATCGCGAGAGCTGTGCGAAAATCTTTTGATTTGACATCGATGCGTATTATGGCATCGACCACATAGTGGAAGGCAACAAATGCCCAAGCTCTTCACGTAATCCTAGGTAAATGAGAGGAAAGAGAAAGAGAGAGAGAGAGGGAGAGAGAAAAAATATCACTAGCCAGCCAACCCTATCGTATGAGCGAATGATATTGGTGCCTCTTGATGACACGACAATCTTATACAACCAGCTGCTCTAATATGTTCTCTTCTTTTGCAGATAAAAAAAGACCCGAAAGTGAAAAATGTGCTCCACTGTAACAATCTCATCAAATGCCTTGATCTCCATCTTACAGAAATTGATTTGATCAACTACCGAGGCAGCACGTCTGAGATTAAATTGGCCAGGTTCTTTGTTATGGAGGAAAGTGTGCTCAAGGTAATGAGGTTTGGCGTTCTCTGGCGCAACAATGAATGGTGTGTTGATCACCACAAGCGTCTAAGCCTAAATGACAAAGTCTCCGCAGAAGCTAAATTTGTTTTTGAAACATCAAGTGGCCAGAGACTCGAAAACTTATTTGCCCATTAGTGACTTGTAAGGGCGGTGGATTTTAGTTTGTATGATAATGCTGCATCTACCTAAAGTAATGAAAGTTCTTACATAAACTTTCTAGTAGTTCCCTCTTCGTAGGTGCAGCATTACTCCTAACATTTGTAATATCAGTTTGAAACTTGTAATATTGCCGTGTCCTATTCCTGCATTTTTAAAATCCTACGAATCGTCCTGAGTTGGTGATGATGTTGAGCCTGCCATCTTTCACCAATAGCCGTCGGATATAGATCTGACGCATACAAACCAAACTTCTCCAGTTTTGCAAAAAGATGCCCGCACTTGTTCCGTATTTACAAACAACTCCTTGTCTCTCACAATCAGCCTTATCTCCTCCCCACCACATCTAGAAGGCCATGGAAAAATCTGGCGCGATGGCCGCTGCCGGCGCCGTCCACCCCCCAATCTTGGTGTTCCGTGCAATGCACATGCATCTACGCACGGGAAATTATGTCGAACACGGCTAGTTGTAAGTAGACTAGGTCTACAGCCATGATGATAGTGACTGCAGACGGTGATGCTAACTATGGTATGCCGAACACGGTGCCTATACTCAGGTGTCATCTTCGGCGTAGGGTCTTGTCACTTCACTGTGAGGAGCAGCACGTAATAATTTGACCAACGGGTAGTACGGTGCTACTACATTGGTACCACTACTACTACTAGTACTAGCACCACTGTCTAGATTTAGTAGTACTACCACGTCCATCTGGATTTAGTATTTGACTAGCAATATCTAGTAATGCATGTCACAAAAAAATGTACTACTCCCTCTGTAAATAAATACATGGTGTATTGTTTTATTCCTATCGGCGAGGTAACTTAATATCCTTTTGCTACTTAATAGGATTACATGCAATGAACTAACCACGGCATGTGATGTTTGGTAGTCTCAAGTCATTGAAAGCATGCACGGGCACAGAGGGGGATGCAGCTTCATTGACTTACTGCACCTGCCTTTGGGTGTATGACACATGGGCCCAACGGGTGGCTGGCCAACCTGTCATACAGCCAAAGGTAGGTGCAATAGAGGGGCAAGGAGTAGATGGCCAACACGCACGTGAATTCAATGCAGTCTGCACTTCTCATATAAAGGCTCCCGCCAGTCCAATCTACGAAATTCTACGCACCTACGCACCCAAGGGCAAGAGTGATAACTCCAATCGCAAGATCAGTTGACTAGAAGCTAGACCCATGGAGGCGATGAGCGTGAGCATCAGTCGGCTATGCCAGATGGTCCACGACGCCGCCCTGCGGCCCGACACCGAGGAACGTCTCCAGGTAGTGCTTGAGGCTGCCAGGGCAAGGAGCCGCTTCAATAACAACTTTGTAACCTTGTTCGACGAGGCCCTCGTCGGCTTCCTCGACAAGTTCACCGTCGTGAAGAAGCTCGCGGACGACCTTGACGTATGCCTCCAGCCCACGCGCCCAGGCTCCGCGATGCCTGCCACCCTCAACGGCCTCTATGGTGACAACCTCTTCGACGCACTGGTGGCCCTGTGATTGCCCGCCGTCGCGCCGGAGAATGTCCACCTCGAGGTTGCGCTCGCCGCGCAGCGCCTAGCGCAGCAAGACACCATCGACATAATCACCCACCTCTACGCGCAAATCATCCAGAAGGACTACTACATGCAAGAGGAGGATGATAGGACGCTGGCCTTCTTGGACCATTGGGTAACCTTGGACGGCATTGTTCAGAAGCACGTTGAGCTTGCCGCCAACGCCGCTGCTCCTCACACGTCGGTTGGTGACCCGGTGCACTAGGGCGTAAGGATATCGTTGATGGATCTGTATGTATCTTTATCTTTTCGTCAAATCCATGTAGTAGTATATGGTACTACTAGTAATTACCTTACCTTTCGCATTAACTTCATAATTTTCCTACGTACTCCATGCATGAACCACGCCAGAACCAAACTTCTCATTACTCTAGGGAAAATCGTTATTTGTATCTATCGGTCGCCCCATGGAGCAGAACCAAATTTTACAAGTTACAAGTTCAAAAGGAAAAGCCTTCCATTTTCGCGTCGCACCCTCACACGGTTTGTCTGGCACGCTGCTCAAGGGGGAATGCGTGCTGTGTTACATTTTCACTTACAAGTGGGACCACAGTCGAGCAAACCGACTATTGGCAAACCCCCACCCGCCCACCGTGCGATGGCTGCGAAAACAGGAGGGAGAAGAGATGGCTGTAGCTAGCACGAAAATTGGTGTCGGATGAGACTCGTGTGGGTGGCATGTGTCGTACTGCTAGACATGAATGCTAGTTATGGCCCATGCCACCCCACTATATCGAGGTGCTGGTTACGTAGAACAAATTTCCTGGAGTCCGTGCTCAGCCCACCTCTATCTCTCTTCTCAGCCAGCCAGCAGACACACGGAGCCCATCGTCTGTTTGCTCATATGCGGTCCCACATGTCAGTGAAAATGCAAGAGGACCCATTGAACCTGCACATCTTTCACCTCGACGTGCTGGTGATGAAAAACAAATCCAATAAAGATCTTCGGTGGCCGCTTTTGGAGTTACTCAAGAGTAGTAAGATTCTATTTACAGTTTAACCCAAGATGCACATCACGTGGCTTCACCTACCACTCTATTTTCTTGCATGGCACGACCTGGATATTGGATGTCCCACGTGTCGGCAAAAGGAGGAAGAACTCGACCAAATCTTCGGTTGTGCTCTCGGATTAGAATAGTTATGCTAACTTAAAATTTTATTGTGTAGAATGGATGCAAGTTTTGGTATTGGAAAGAAGAGTGCAACGATATATTGATAGAGCGCAATTTAGTAGATGTTCTAGCACTTTTAGCTAGCATAGAGGCTTAGAGATGAGACTAGTGCACTTGTTGATAGAATAGAGGCTAGACACGTCTACTTCTTTACACTCGAAGAAGAAAGAAGCACGCGGGATCGAGCCTCCGCAGATCAACAATAAATGCATCAAGAAGGCACTAATCCAACTTACAAGAGCAGTTATGGAAGTTCGATATCTTCTAAAATGTATTCTTGTGGTTCTTGTTTTTCTAGACAAAATTTTGGTGATGTATTTCCATGTACCAAAAAATCAATGATGAAAAAAGATATGTGTTATGGAAAGAAAAATGTACGCGGCCGGGATGCGTTCGCGCATTCGGCGCACAGCCACCGCATCCGAGAAATGGCCCGGACACGACCCCATTGCCCTACCCAAACAGACAGAATCCAGGCAAAATGGAGGTCTGTTTGGGGTCTTGCGTTGGAGTTGGCCTTACAAGTGGGACCACAGTTGAGGAAACCGACTATCGGCAAACCCCCACCTCGCCCGCCGCGCGATGGCTGAGTTAGAGAAACGACGAGGTTGAAGAGATTGTTGTAGCACAGACTCCAACAAATATGGTGTCAGATGGAAGTCGTGCTGGTGGCGTGTGCCGTACTCCTGGACGTGAATGCTTGTTCTGGCCCATGCCACCCTACTACTTATAGTAGTAGTATCGAGGATTCGAGGTGCTGGTTACGTACAGCGAACACATTATCATATGGCCCACCTCACACTGTGGCCAAATTTCCTGGAGTTTGTGCTAGGTTAAAAAGTGTTCTTTGCGAGGATGGGTGGCTGGTCTCAAGTTTAAAACTTGTTGTATTACGTACGTAGACGTAGAGATAGTGCAGCATGTGAAGCTAGTACAAATAGTGTACTATTGTTGATTGGCCTCATCCGATAACCTGTTGCAATGCACGTACAATTATGTATTCGAAAAATATTTTTTTGCCTCGTTGCAGCTCCCACTCAGAGAAGCGACTTGAAAGCCATTCATAAATTTAGTAAGTTTATCACAGGCATATCATTTTATTACATACAATAGGTCATCAACCCACAACGACAATGAGGATACATTATAAATACTAAAGTTTTCATCACACAACAAATAACAAGCAATGAAATGAACTTCAACTCAACCGATCCTCGGTGTTGGAAACGCTTGCTTTGAACCACAAGTGATTCTCTCGGAATGGCCAGCTACTGTCAATCTCGAGACCAACGCATGACTGATCATCCAGGCTGAAGCGACCTACTATATCACAACCAGGGTAGGGAACCACCGCAATGTCCTACGTATAGATACAATTTCTTCTCATAAATGGTAGTAACATTGTGTCAACAGCAGTTGGATCGCCTTTCACCATCATTGGATAGTTTTGACCAAGGAAGAGCGAGTTTTCTCCAAGACTATCAATACGGTACCAGGGAGAAGGTGTTGGCGCTAGCACAGTTGTATCCATCCCGACTACCATACAACGGGTGTTGGAACAGGTCCGGAGAGTGCGACCATGGGAGACAACACCTGCTTCTTTAGTAGTAACATAAGCAGTGGGCTGTATACAAACAAGGAGTGATCCATGGGAAGTTGCCAGGAGCCACTGAGTATATCGGCCCTCCTCATCCTCATCTCCCCCTTGGTTATAAAATTTTTCATGTATAGGTGGTGTAATGTCCAAATGACCTTGAAAACACAAGAATAAGGTTAATTAGTAGAGAAGGGAAACTTGCTAATTCGCATGCATGTGGATGAAACAATTATAATTATGGTGGAAGACAAACGTATCGAAACTACGAGGATCCCATGAAAAAACAGTGCCACGAGTGGTGGCAGCAAACACAAGACCCTCATATTCAATTGCATCACAGTACACATCCATGTATAGAAACTGATTTTTGAGCAATATCCATCCAATCGAACCACGACGGACGACAACAAACTTGTCGAAGATAGCAACAACTTCATAGTTCTTGTAATTCCAAGAGTGGTTGGGAACTCGAGAAATTGCTATTTTCCATACACGACAGTCACCATGATCATATTTGAACGTATGTAGATCATCTGTGTGCTCAACCTTAGGGCACTCGGAGATTTTTGGAAGTGGAATCCGCTGACGAGTGTACACATTCACAAGTTCCCACTCACAATTATACCCAATATAAACAACCCAATCTCCATTTGCGCCTGCCCAAGCCTTACCCTCAAGCGATGGCATCTTAACATCATACATATCATTATCAAGCGGCATCAACTTGCACAAGGCGAGGCTTCCCTTGTCCCCGCCCCAGTCAGCAGGGTCACGACAAAGAAGATAGGGGAGATCAAACCGCTCCTGGACCCTTGGTTTCCTTGTAATGATGTTATTAGTTGAGTCGAGAATGTTCTTGAACGAACCTGCCATGCTAGTCGAGGTGATGACGTCGCACTGATCAATGAGTTCCCCCACCACGTCATCTTTTAGATCGGGGCAAGTATAAAGGGGTCTTTTCCAGCTTGTTCCCTCCATGGAGAAGATGATCGAACAATGGCAGAAGGAAGGGTGAAGGCAAATGGAGGAGGGAGGAAGAGCATGCGACAATAGTTCCAAATCGAGAGGGAAAGGCGAAGAGTCGGTGGACGGTTCCCAGTTTGCCACGGTACACGAAGAGGCGCCTCGGCCTACATGTCCTTTCAGAAATTGTACAAAAGGACTCGCTGTCGTCTCACTGACATGTTGGAACGGGACCACATGCCAATGAAACATGATGTGTAATTTCTTGTTCAAAATGCGATCTGGCCGTGTTGGCCTGAGGTGCCGCATTAGTTATCGACCTTTATTTGTTTAACATACAATCTGAGTGGATAGCTCCTGTGGTCATCACACATGAGCAGATATATAGGTGGGCTAGGTGGGCAGGCGATGACAATCTAATTGCTAAAAGAGTTTATCTCAAAAAATAAGTTGATCCAATGCTTGGTTTTGTTTGGATTTTCCAACTATGACCATTGGATAGAGTGAATCAATGGCTTACGTTCAAAGTCATTCTCACAGTACTATAGAATGGTATAGGAACGTGGAGAGATTTGGTTGATTTTATATCACTGAATAATATAAAATATTATGAGTGCAGACGCTCCACCCCGAGGTTTGTAGCTCCTTCTCGGTCGTTGGGAATCTATGTTTTTCCACTCTTTCGTTTAAGACATGAGCTTTGTTCATCCTGTTGCCGGCACGCGGGACATCTATATGCCTCCATTTTACAAAATCATACTATATGCCTCCATGACACGCGGGACATCTAGCATCAAGGTGGCATGTCATGCAAGAAAATGGAGATATGTAGTGCGTAAGTGAGTCGTGCACTTCGATGGCACCTAGTACTACGCAATATTTTTTCTCCTAGATGGCACATGAATAGTGCATGTACTCAATGACAAAGCTTGGGATGGTAGCCATGGACATGGTCGACCCTTTTTGAAGAGAGTACTAATAAATAACTTTGATGTGTCCCGTCAACTCGCAGAATGACGAGAAGCTTTCTTACTACGCCTTCTCCCTCGCCAACGCGTGCGCGGTGGCTCGCAGCACAAGGAGAAACTTTTGCTTACAAGCGGTGGACGTGCAACAGTTCATTTGGTGTCAGATTGCCAGAAGTACTAATGTAGTACCATCATTATTGTTCGACTTCCAGAAGAGGAGAAGAGCCAAGCGCAAGGTCACCTACTAACCTAGTACAGTACTACTATAGCCAAAGCTGGTCCACCTTTTTAGAGCATGGTTAATTAATATAGGCGGCTCTTGCAGCAGCACATAATTTAGAGCAAGTACTCTCTTCGTAGGAACAAAGGAAGTGAAACAAAAGTTGGAGTGGATTCTAGATTGCCAAATTAAACATGACTACACAGGGAAAAAATCCTATAGCATTCTATCCTATGAATCAAACGACCAATGTAGGAAAATTATGAGGGGGTCTCTCCAAGAGTGTTCCTTGGCTCACACCTAGCATCACGGTGGTCGAACTTTGAGTCATTCATCTGGTACACGTGGCATCTCAGATCTGGACACAAGGTGACGCAACCTCTCACTTCCTCCGCCATTTGAAGCGGCGCGCCCGTGGAGGGCTAGCATACTCCAATATTAGGTTGGCTCTATGTGATGTGGCAACTTCATATACTAACCGGATGCTGGCTATACTACTACGGTACTCACACTCCAAGAAGTGACTCGAAAACCATTCATAAATTGAGTCTATGACATGCATTTGCAACTGAAATGTACCATTCATTAAATACAACAAGTCATCAACACACAATGACAACGAGGATACATATTGGATTATAGATTATTTCCAACAAAACATTCTAGCAAATACTATAGTTTTCATCACACATCAAATAACAAGCAATGAAATGAACTTCAACTCAACTAATCCTCGGCGTTGGAAACGCTTGCTTTGAACCATAGGTGCTCTGGGAAGGGCAAGCTATTGTCAATATCGAGAGAAACACATGACTGATCATCCAGGCTGAAGCGGCATGTATCAGGACCAGGGTAGGGAACCACCGAAATGTCCGAGGTATAGATACAACTGCTTCTCATAGATGGTAGTAATGTTGTGTCAACAGCAGCTGGATTACCTTTCACCATCATTGGATAGTTTGGTCCAAGGAAGAGCGAGTTTGCTCCAAGACTATCAATACTGAACTAGGGAGAAGGTGTTGGTGCGAGCACACTAGTATCCGTCCTGAATACCATGCAACGGGGTTGGAATAGGTCAGGAGAGGGCGACCATGGGAGACAACACCTGCTTCCTCAATATTAACAGCCTGAGTGCACTGTTTACAGACAAGAAGAGGTGATCCATCAGAATTAGTTGCGAGGTGCCACTGAGTATATTAGTTCTGCTCCTCCTCATGCTCGTGATCATCACCGTCGTCATCTCCACCTTGCTTATAATTTTTTTCAAGTATAGGTGGTGGAATGTTCATAGGACCTTGGAAACACAAGAAGAAGGTTAATTAGTAAAGGGAAACTTGCTATTCCGCATGCATGTGGATGAAACAATTATAATTATGGTGGAAGACAAACATATCAAAACTACGAGGATCCCATGTAAAAACAGTGCCACAAGTGGTGGCAGCAAACACAAGATCCTCGTATTCAATTGCATCACAGTACACATCCGTGTATAGAAACTGATTTTTGAGCAATATCCATCTAGTCGAACCACGAGGGACGACAACAAGCTTGTCGAATATAGCAAGAACTTGATAGTTCTTGTAATTCCAAGATCGGTTGGGAACTCGACAAATTGCTATCTTCAGTAGACGACAGTCACCATGATCATATTTGAACGCACGTAGATCATCTGTGTGCTCAACCTCAGGGCACTCTGAGATTTTTGGAAGTGGAATCTGCTGACGAGTGTACACATTAACAAGTCCCCACTCGCAATTGTACCCAATATAAACAACCCAATCTCCATTTGCGCCAGCCCAGGACATACCCTTAAACGATGGCATCTTGACATCACACGTATCATTATCAAGCGGCATCAACTTGCACAAGGCGAGGCCTCCATCGTCCGCGCCCATGCAAACAGGCTTATAGCGAAGAAGATAAGGGAGATCAAACCGCTCCTGGACCCCTGGGTTCCTTGTAATGATGTTATTAGTTGAGTCGAGAATGGGCTTGAACGAACCTGCCACGCTAGCCGAGGTGATGACGTCGCACTGATCAATGAGTTCCCCCACCACGTCATCTTTTAGATCAGGGCAAGAATAACAGGGTCGTTTCCGGCTTGTTCCCTCCATGGAGAAGACGATCAAACAAGGGCAGAAGGAAGGGTGAAGGCAAATGGAGGAGGGAGGAAGAGCGTGCGACAGCAGTTCCAAATCGGGAGGGAAAGGCGAAGAGTCGGTGGACGGTTGCCAGTTTGCCACGATACACGAAGAGGCGCCCCGGCCTACATGTCCTTTCGGATATTGTACAAAAGGACTCGCCGTCGTCTCACTGACATGTTGGAACGGGACCACATGTCAATGAAACATGGTGTGTAATTTCTCGTGCAAAATGTGATCTGGCCGCGTTGGCCCGAGGTGCCGCATTATTTCTCGACTTTATTTTTTTAATGGCGTGCCGTTCAGTTTTGAAGCACGACTAACTGGTACTGTTTGCAGAGAAAATATAAACTACTCTACCACTACTCCACCTCTAGTACTAGTAGTATAAAAAAGATCTATAGGCTGGAGCTTCAGAGCTTTCTTTCTAAGGGCTGCCTACTTGCTTTTCACACTATCACCCTCTCTCCAGATCTAAAAAAGACAACCTCTCTCTCCCTTCTCACCGGTGGTCATAGATCCGCCGGGGAAGAAAAGGACATGCAGTGTTGACGCACTCGTCGTCGGCGAGCGAGGTCACGCACTGATGACAAGGCCGTCCTCTCAGACCTAGCGCCCCCGCGGGATGGCCTCCGTCCCCATGCTCGCTGCCATAGTGCGTGCAGAGGATGACGACCATGAGCGAAGCCACTTCCCGCTGACCCTCAGGTATGCTACCTCTTTTTGAACCATACCCTTGTTATATTGCCCCATCTACCATGGTGCTGCATGTGGATCTTTTTGCACTCCACCATCTTCCCAATTTGCTATCCTCTGCTCTGCTGGTCACGCAGACGAAAAACTTAATTTGCACTATTAATGGAAACCCTACTTCATGTAGACTAATCCGTGTTTGGGTTGAATAAGGAAAGGAAGGGAGACTGTACTGTCCAAGAGAGTAGGCATCGAACCTGCATCTAGGTTGAAAAGGGGAAAATCAGTAGCTAAGGAACGAGTCTCGTGTCTCTTGGTTGAAGAAGGGTAGAAAGGCATGACAACGCAATAGAGAATGACCAGGTCGATCAGTTAGTTGTCCTCACATATGAAAAAGGTGGCTAAACATAACAAAATGGGACGTAATCCACATATGTTGCCTGGATATTTGTTGCTCTGGGCAACCATACCTCCCTCACCACTCTATGCATCTGTGGAGGTACATTGTACTGGTGCACCCACTGTCCGAATGGGCCTCCCATGTTCTTGGTGTCACTTTTTTGATGTTAGTATAACGCCAACAGTCAGGTCAACCAATGCTACTCCTAAAGTAATGCCACATTTAACTAATGCCGCACTCAGTCTAATGCCACCGATAAATTTAAGCAATGACATTTAATGTCACTGGATTATTTCAGGGTTAGCTGTTGATTGTGGATGTATTAAAGATTTTTCATCTAAGTCATTCTAATGCTGTTGCACAGCCAGTATACTAACGATGAAACTTGTTACTACCTTCAGATTTTTGCACTGTGAATGCTTATAGATTACATACCTCACTTTCTTGAGATAAGTTAATTTTTTTGTACAGTGTCACCAAAATGCCAAGGCGCCGATGTCATTTTATTTTGGTTAAACTGCACAAAAAATTATGAAGACAAGAGGAAAGGTCAAGAGTGGGCACCTCCTCCTTCGGCTGTTCTCTTGATTCGTTCGATCAAGTTTTTATGTTTGATTGATTATCAAGATTGGGATAGCAATTTTTAAGCCCCCCCCCCCGAGTTCGAAATGACATTTACCTTGGAGGTACATGGTGTGCAATTTTTTTATACTGTCATTTGTTAATAATGCTAGTTACCTTCAGACTTTTGTATTTGGTTTAATGCTCATGCACAACTAGTATACTAATGTTGAAACGTGTCACCTTTACATTTTGTATCGTTAATTCTTATAGAAGTCTTCCAATGCCATAGTTTATTGAAATCTGTTTAGTAAAACTATTGTACTGTACCCTGTAATAAAATAACTACTCTACTGTTGCACTAGCCACTGGATTAGTGTATATTTGTAGTATTCAAAATTTTGAATGGTTTTGCATTAGCGTATGGACATAAATAAAGTGTGGCAATCTTTCCCAGATATGTGCTCAAGAAAACTACTACCTGTTTTTCTAAATACTAGTAGACGTTTGGGTACTTTAAACTGAACCGCGAAAACGTCTTATATTAAGGAACAGAGGGTGTAGAGTTCACTCAAATTATCCCGGTAAAGCTACTCACACCTTTGTTAAAATTAATGGTCATTATGTTATCGGAGGAGGTCTGTAAGTTTGTCTCTAATGCCTGTCGACTACATACCTGACATCATGATGTAATGTTAAGTCATTTCCTTTTGTACAGTGTCACTGAATTGTCAAGGCAGTGATGGCATTTTATTTTAGTTGAACTGCACAAAATATGCTTAAAAGAAGAGGAAAGGTCGGGAATCGATCATTCTTTCAGAAAGAACTATATATGCCTTTCTGACATTAGCCTTTGTTGCCTTATTTATTCCTTCAAATAGTTGGTTAGAAACAGTCTTGCTACCTTTTCCCATTAAGAAATTGGAATGCTTATATTTGTGAGTATATTCTTCAACTAGTGCCACTTTTATAGTAATTACACTTTCAATATCTATGCAAACAGGGATGCTCGATTAGTGGAACCGCACAAAATGTCCAACTAGTTCAACATTAGGAGCATGTTTTCTTCCAAACCTTTATATCCAATTGGTGGCACTATGAGCTGTTCATTAAGAAGGTACATGGTTTGCTACTATCTCACTACTCTTTTTGTACTGTCATTAGATAGTAATACTAGTGGTTTGCATGTGAATTTATTGGCAGGGTGGACCTACATTAGAGGTGCAGGACAGGATTCAATGATTGGATGCTCAATTTCGGTTGTATCGATTTCACCTCTTCCATCACTGCGAACATGGATATCCTTGGTCTGATGAAGAATAGGCGCTATATCTTTGCTCTGAACAAGCAAATCAATTCAGTATGAAATTGTCCAGGGCAAAACATGACTGTATCAAATTTTCCAGTGCAAAACATGACAGATGCTAAGCGGAAGAGACATGTTTAAACCGAAAATACAAGGTGGGGTATATGTTTACTAGCTGCTTGATATTTGTGCAGACAGAGATGTCTGCCCATTGCTATTTGGCAAACACACAAAGTGACCGCAATTTTGGTTGAACTGCACAAGAGAATAGTATAGTCACTGCATGCAGTGCCATTTGAAAACAGACATAGAAAGATTGGATAGTCACTTCATGGACTGCAGAAAAGTAGTACTATACTATTTATTGGCCAACACTGGGTGCTTCATTGCTTTGGTCTGATTATACAATGGGCATCATTTTGCCTAAGTTAAAGTTTATATTCCGAAAATAGTCTCATCGTGTGATCAAGAGAAGACCAAATCATATTGCAGTGGATGTTCCTCCATCATGTGTGGTTCATTCTCATGGTTCTAGCTGTTGGTGAAACCACTTACGTTTGCAAGAGGAATTGTAGACTTCACAAACAAATTTGTCTTTCAGTTTGTACTGAATGTTGGCCAAGAGAGCATCCATGTTAGTAGGAAGAACATATGTTTTTTCTAGATCTTTGCTTTTGGAGCTACATATTTGTATATGATCTGTGAATCATTGAGATGCATTAACATGTTGATCTTATGTATGGGAATCATACTAGTTGGTTTTAGTTGTGGCTGATCTTTGCTTTTGGAGCTACATATTTGTATATGATCTGTGAATCATTGAGATGCATTAACAGTTCCTTATATCTGTTCGCTTAGTGTTTACAAGTTACTGATCGATCACTAGCTAGCCTACTAATGCGCTCATGGCTGTTTTAGTTGCGACGCAAGATCCAAAGTGGCTGTTTTTTGAATAAAAATGCCTACCTCTAAAGAAACTGACAAGCTGCTCTGAAGAAAATGCCATGCGAATCTGAAGAAACTGCCAGCGAAAACGTTCGCAAATGCCTTATCTCCCAGCTAAAGTTCATCAACTAATGCCCTCGGCTGCGACTCGTTGCATGCTGCTTCGCGTACTGGCTGTGAGCAATTTTGAGTGCCTGCATGCAGCCGGCCGTAATTAAGGCCGCTAACTGATGCGAAAAAGATGCGCTTTAATTGTTGCAGGCCTTTTAATCCGTGGAATCATTATTGACAAGAGGGAGATGATTCAAGTGCACTTATTTGACCGTCATGCCGGCGTGCGATGCAGCACGGACGGGACGGGACGGCACAGTCAGAACTTCAGTTTCTCTAGTTTTCCATGGCAAGCTGGCGCGCTAAGCCATGCCTGCTTAATTATGCATTGAATTCTGATGAGCGTCGCGCTACCTTCCGCCTATCAGTACTATTTCCCGGCCTTCTATGGTGGCACCGTGACCCAACTCGCCCTATCCTCACAAGCCCCCACCGGCCTGACGTCCCTCGCCACTTATCCTCGCTCTCGCCACGTCCGCCATGTCCCCGCCCGTCCATGATAGGCGACACCGAAGGCGGTCACCGCCGGAACTAGTGTTCGGTTTTTCACCAAAAGGTAGACGGAGGGAGGAGACATTCTAGCGGTCTTTAGATAGCAATGCGGAGATCGAGGACTTGTTGGAGCATGACCGCCTGGCGGAGGAGCAGCGTATCACCGATTTACGCCGCCAGCGGGAAATGGAGCAGCAGCACACCGACGCTCTGAGTCGCGAGCAGAGCGCCCGCACCTGGGCCGACTACATGGAGGCCGGCGCCCGGCAAATAGCCGTAGAAGCTGTCGGGCAAGCACGCGTTTGCGACGCCGATTTTTACTACCAGCTCGTCAAGTGGGTTTCCCACTTAGAAGCCGTAGCTTTGGTGGACCACGCCGGCATGGAAAGGGCCAACGCACGCAAGCAACGCACCCTGTCGCACCTCTGGCAAGTCCGAGGTGAGGCGGAGGATGTCGGTGCCGGCGTTTAGCGTGTACCGCGGATGGCGGCTGGCATCATCTAGTTAGCTAAGAGTAAGTTAGTACTTGTATGCTACTAGAGAATTAGTGGGAGTAGATAGTTAACATGGCTATGATGGTTGTCAACGTGGAAGTTCAGTACTCTATATGTGGATCAGACCTGGTACTTTGCTCTGAATGTTGAACTTTCCGTTTGAACGTATGGAATGGGCTGTTATTTTTTAAGTGGGTTGTATTTGTGCTCCGCGGGTTTAGAGGCTAAGTTGTGGGCCTACTTAGTTGACGCGTACACAATCAGGAGATGATTGTACGTGGAGAGGATGATAGTAGGGACCCGCTGAGGTCATGGCAGTACGCAAGCAAGTGCCTCTTTATTTCAATCCAATAAAAAATGGCTCTTCCTAATGGATATCTGACATCTGGTCCCATGCCATTATCAATGTAGTCAATAAACGAGAGAGTTTCACAACGAGCGGCTGACACCAGGGACCCAGCAGCTCACCCAATTACTTTTGTTTTGGGTTAATTTGATAAATGCCACTCCAAATCTGGTGCTTTTGAGAAATGCCACTGCAATTTCCAAACTTTGAAAAATGCCATTTCATGCCATTTCCAGTGGCATTTTTCGAAGTCTGGAGTGGCGTTTTTCAAAGTTTGCAAATTGCAGTGGTGTTTTCCAAAGTTTGCAAAAATTGCAGTGGTATTTTTCAAAGTTTGGAAATTGCAGTGGCATTTTTATGAATCTCCATATTTCTTGTGGCATTTATCTAATTTGTTTTTGAGATGGAAGCAGGGTGTCAACTGGGCTGTGCGGGGCATTCTGGCCTGTCTAGACAACCTTCTCTTTTATGTTTACCACAGACCAGCCCAGTAGTTTTTTCTTTCTGAAAATGGCTAGCCCAGTTTTTTTGTGATTTGCCAAGTAAGTCGCTTTGTCACGCCTGTTGGGCTGCAAATCTTTCTAGACAAGGAGAGCTTCATTCGGCTGGACGAGAAAATGGCCTATCAGTAATGAGAAATGGGCTGTACATTTTTAAAAAACATCAAACCGGCAATTACTTTCAAATTTCTTTTTTTTCATTTCAAGATTTTAAATTGCATTAATTTTTATGCACGGACAATTTGTAGGATTTCATATTGATATACATTTTTTTAAATCAATTTGAATGGGACTCGAAATTTCGGGATTAAAAACAGTTCGGACCGCACCAAAATATGCAACATTTCGTATAATTTTTTAACCGTGGCCACAATATGGGCTGTAATGCTAACAAAAAGAATATGGGCTCCAAAAAAACCTTAAGAATTAGCAAATGGGCTTTAAATTATTAGAAATAATGGCAGATGGGTTGTATGCTGTTTTCCATAGATTTGAGGCTTTCCTAAAAAAAGGTTGACACACAAGCAGTGACTGTTGCATGTCCATCCAACGGCTGTCGTGCTTCTTCAATCTCTGCTATTCCTCCTCCAGCCGCTCAAACAAGCGCCGGCGGGACTGCCTGCTCCGTCCTCCCCACAGCCAGCTGTGCTGCCACGCAGGACTCACCGCCCCACCGTACTCCCATCGCTGCCCTAGCCATCCCTCTACTCACCCACACCTACTGTTATTCTCTGGCAACGGCAGACGTACCAGTAAACCCTCGTACAGTTGTACTCCCCTCCGCGTGGGAAACAACTACCTAGTCTTCCCTACCTCAGCGTCGTTCCCTTCCTAGGCCTCGCCGTCGTCCACTGCCCTGGTGCTCTCGGCGCGGCCTGGTCAACGTGGTCAACGACCGACATGCATATGAAGTGGACTGTACGTGGAGAGGCTGACAGCTGGGTCCACGGCCGCACGCAAGGAAATGCCTCCTTATTATGCGCAAACTAATGATTCCTCCACCTAACATCTGGGACCCACCGAAAGGGCCTCTGTATTTCGCGAAAAAACATTACCGCCACTGATAGCTCGGACCCACCAGCTATATCTTCGCATGCAAGGAAGTGCGTCCTTATTACGCACAAAAAAAATGAATACTCCCCCAGCTAGCTGGGACACAGTATAGTGGCAGGCTGACTTGTGGGCCTACTAAGTTGACGGGGACGGAGGGCTTTGTCAACTTAGTCAATATGCAACTTCCCGGTCGGTCACCCATCCTGAAATTACTCCAAGCTGAGCACGCTTAACTTTGGAGTTCTGTCCGAATGGGCTTCCGGAAAAGAAGGAATTCCTTATTGATATGAGTAGTCTATCATCCCTCTTAAGCCAGGCTATCACATACACCCCCACTCAGAGGAACCACGTCCTCATCGGGCCACAGGAACGTTCCCTCTTGGCACATACGTCTGTGCATCCAGTCCAGTACATGTGCCATGCTGGGTGCCACGATGGGTCACAAACATCATGAACAACATGACCGCGCACCTGTCCGCAAACATCCGCGTAACCGCGAGGGTTGGCTCTGATACCAACTTGTAACGCCCCGGACACACCCGCCGGTGGTCGTTACTCCTGGCAGGATCTAGACTGGCCCCACGTATCAATACTAGTCTTTTCTTTGCACTTTGTCCTCACTCGTGCGCACCCAGGAGCAACTTCCCGATCGGTCACCCATCCTGAAATTACTCCAAGCTGAGCACACTTAACTTTGGAGTTCTGTCCGAATGGGCTTCCAGAAAAGAAGGAATTTCTTATTGATATGAACCAGCGAACCCTCTTAAGCCAAGCTATCACAGATGGCAGCCTCACACCGCAGCGAACCAGTGAACCCTCATACTCGTTACGCGTGGGCATCCATTGCCGCATCTTCCCCGGCTCCGTGTCGTCCCCTTCCTAGGCCTCTCCGTCATCCACCGCCCTGGTGCTCTCGACGTGGTGTGGTCAACGTGGTCAAGGAACGACTTCCATCGGAAGAGTACTGTATGTGGAGAGGCTGACAGTTGGGTCCATGGCAGCCGTAAGGAAGTGCCTCCTTATTACGCGGAAACTAATTATTCCTCCACCTGACAGCAGGGACCCACCGGACGGACCACCGTATTTGGCGAAAAAACATTTCCCCCTGACTGCTGGGACCCACCGGACAAGCCACCGTATTTCGTGAAAAAACATTCCCCCCGCTGTCAGCTCGGACCCACCGGAAGTGTCGCCTTATTACGCATAAAAAATGAATACTCCCCCTGCTAGTAGGGACCCACCTTGGTGGGTGGCTGACTTGTGGGCCTACTAAGTTGACGGGGAGGAGTGCTTTGTCAACTTAGTCAATATGAACGATTCTAGCTCCAGTGACCGTACGATGTCCATCCAATGGCCATTGTGCTTCTTCAACCTCTGGTCTTCTTGCTCCAGCCGCCCAAAGCAGCGCCGGTCGTGCCACATGCTCCTGCCACCCATGGCCGGATGTGCTGCCGTGGAGGCCTCACCGCCCCTACTATTCCCACCACTGGCCAGGCCCTGCGGCGACGGCAGCTTTACACCGTAGCCGAACCAGTGAACCCTCGTACTCCTCTCTATGCGGGCTTCCACTTCTGCGTCTTCCCCGGCTCCGCGTCGTCCCCTTCCTAGGCCTCGCCGTCGTCCACCGCCCTGGTGCTCTCGGCGCAGCGTGGTCAACGTGGTCAAGGAATGGCTTCCATCGAACATGGAATGTACGTGGAGAGGCTGACAGTTGGGTCCACGGCCACAGCAAGGAAGTGCCTCCTTATTACGCGCAAAATAATTATTCCTCCACCTGACAGCGGGGACCCACCGGATGGGCCACCGTATTTCGCGAAAAACGTTTCCCCCTGACTGCTGGGACCCACCAGCTACATCTTCGCATGCAAGGAAGTGCGTCCGGGCAAAAAAAATGATTCGCCCCCTGACTGCTGGGACCCACCAGCTACATCTTCGCACGCAAGGAAGTGCCTGACCGTCGGGACCCACCTGCTCGAAGCGTACGTAGTGTTGTCATTCTGGTTGCGAACGTGTACGTACATACTGGTCGATGTAGAGGCGCGCACGTGTCGTAGTAGAGGCGCGCACGTGTCGTAGTAGAGGCGCGCAAGTAGCATGTACACATACATACAGCGGCCAGTGTGCAAGAAAGAAAATACGGCCACGTACGTACATACGGGTAGGGTCTCGAACGCCTACTCGCGCATACGTACGGCCAGGGCTCATGTACATGGCTGGGTCGGAACGGAGAAACAACGTCGTCGTCGTGTTCATGGGGAGCCAACCGACTGGGTCGGAGCGGAATGCGTCGTCGTGTTCATCGGGAGGGCTTGGACGGAACAACTGATGGAAATGAGGCCTGGTGTACCGTAGAACGGAGGAAACAACATTGTGTTCGACCGGCCACGTTCGAAACGGGATCATGTTCATCAAGAGGGGTCTGGCATACTGCAAAAAGGAGGAAACGGACCTCCTACGGTCGAAACAGGGGTCCTGTTGATCGGGAGGGGTGTGGCGTATCGCAAAACGGAGGAAACAGACTTGTGATGGAGCGCTACGGTTGAAACGGGGGTCATGTTCATCGGGAGGGGTGTGGCGTACCCTAAAACGGGACTCCACGGGATACTGTTCATCTCCACCGTCGACCCCCTCCAGCCTCCATGGGTTACTGTTCATCCACCGTCGACCTCCTCCAGCCTCCACCTGCGACTGTTCATCCACGGGCTCCTGTTCATCCAGCCTCCACCGCACGCTACTCCACCGGCTACTGTTCAACCAGCCCTCTCCACGGGCTCATGTTCAACCAACCCCTCCACGGGCTACTGTTCATCCTGCCCTCCACCATCGACTGTTCATCCTGCCCTCCACGGCGTCCTGTTCATCCAGCCCCAACCGGCTCGATCGATCGGGGTACTGTTCATCCAAAGGCAACACCACGGGGTCCTGTTCATCCACCCCCACCGGGAACTGTTCATCCACCCCCCGCGCAAAGCTCACTGTTCATCCAGAGGCAGCATCAATTAACTTTAGTTAGCAGCAGTAGCGAAGGAATCGCTCGATCGGGTTCAGTTAACAGCCATCGATCGATCGCTCGGGTTCAGTAACGCGCAGCCTGCAGTGCAATTGCTCGGGTTCTGTTAGAGCCCAACGCCTTGCACACACGCGCGTACGTACGAGAGAAACACGCATCGCTCGGCCCCCACCACCCATCGTATTCGGGGACTCCCCGATATTTTCCGTGCCCTTGCTTCTACCACGGTTTTTTTCTGTCATGGACGGCCCAAAGAATGTCATGCAGTTGCGTCTCCGGCCCGCCCAGGACGAAAAACCCATTTTCTATCATGATTTTTTGTCATAGAAGTAGGACCCCACCACATATATGATGATACCGGGTTTTGTCACAATTATCGTCATAGAAGTGTCATAAGTATGACAGAAAAAAAATCGTTCGGCCCAAAATGTCACGGATGTGTCTTTTTTTGTAGTGGGGGGAATGTATCGCGTTGTTCCTTGAAGTCCTTATAGCTCGCTACGACTTGGGGTTCATACGTTGATGATCGACACGTTCATTGCTGGGTCATGTATGCCTGTTCCTGTAAGTTAGTGCCACCTTGGGTTTACGACTAGTCATGTCGTCCCGGGTTCTCTGTCATATGGATGCTAGCGACACTATCATATACATGAGCCAAAAGGCGCAAACGGTCCAGAGCTAGGTAAGGTGGCACCCATGGGAATACCGTGCATGAGGCCGCAAAGTGATATGATGTGTTACATGCTAGATCGGTGTGACTTAGGATCGGGGTCCTGACAGTTTTGATATCAGAGCCTAACTACCTTTAGGATTACCAAGCCAAACTGGTCGAAGTTGAGTCTAGAAATGCTTTAGTTATATAAGGGAATTGATTGTGGATGGGAACGTAAGGCTCTTTTACTCCTTTACCTTATGCCCTTTTGATCCGAGTCATCCTTTCTTTTCTACGGGGTTAAGAACTAGGCTTTCTCATCTATCTATCATGATGACGAGTTACTATGTTGGAGACTTATAGGAATGATGGATTCAAGCCTTGGTCCAGTTTCTAGTACTTCCGTGTGTTAACAGTTGTCTCAGAACCTTGATGTTGTGATGTTAAGTGGTTATGCCACCATTTTGCAGGATTTATCAAATCTTTTGAGCATTTACAGCCGTTATGCTGTCCGAGTCATCCCAGGTTTCTAAATAGTCTGATGCATTTGCAACTTCCTTCTTTCCCTTCCCGATGTTCCTTTGGTCCAGATTAACAACACAAACCAGTGCGTTGAGGTACTCTATTGCATCGACATATATGATGGAGCCATTATTATGACCATAAGTGTCTTAGAGAATCACTTGGTAATCTATCCATGCTTTCTATTCTCGGTGTGATGATTCTGGCCGTCACTCTCGAAAGCATCCCGTGATGCCATTTAGTATGTAGGTATTCCATTTCTGGGTTCTTGAACCCAAGAATCACTCTACTCACTTGTAACACCCCGTATGTAACTTTCCCAATTTGTACTCCAACTCTTGCCGTTTCGACATTAAGTTATCTTGTTTTTTCGGGTTCGGGTCTTTGTCTCCGTGTGTTGTTATCGTTGTCATGCATCCCATATCTTGTCATCATGTGCATCGCATTTGCATACGTGTTTATCTCATGCATTCGAGCATTTTCCCCGTTGTCCGTTTTGCATTCCGGCGCTTCGTTCTCCTCCAGTGGTCATTTCTAGCTTTCTTTCGTGTGTGGGGATTAAACATTTCTGGATTGGACCGAGACTTGCCAAGCAGCCTTGGTTTACTACTGGTAGACCGCCCGTCAAGTTTCGTATCATTTGGACTTCGTTTGATACTCCAACGGTTAACCGAGGGACCGAAAAGGCCTCGTTTGTGTTGCAGCCCAACACCCCTCCAATTTGGCCCAAAACCCACCTAAGCCTTCTCCATCATCTAGAGCTTTCGATCACGATCGTGTGGCCGAAAACTGCACCTCATTTGGACTCTCCTAGCTCCCTCTATGCCTATATAAAGGCCTCTCCCCGAAACCCCGGGTCTCCCCTCGTCCCTAACCCTAAAACCCCAGATCCGCCGCCGCCGGACAACATCCACACCGAGTCGGACGTGTCCGACCTGCGTGCCGCCGCCCGCAGCCACTCCGGGCCTGCCACGTGGCAAGCCGCCGCCGCCACCACCCGCAGCCCGCCGGGCCCGAGGGGAGCCCCCGCGGCCCGGGCCTCCTCCGCC